>NC_140945.1:25660041-25887541 GCF_014529385.1 Adiantum capillus-veneris
AGGTTGAGGCAATTGAAGTACAAAGAAGTAAGATGCTCTCTGTAAAAACAACAGAAATCAAACTACCCTTGGATGTCAGTAACTTCATTGAGAAAATTGCTCAGATAATGTTGCGTGTTGTGCCTGCCTTTATGATCGAAGACAAGACCTATATCTTTTTACATGATGTGCAAAGCATCTTTTATTTAAGGGAGGACTTCTCCCTAGCTATCATTTCCAGAGTCCAAGAGGAGAGGAGTGGATTTGTTTCGGAGGATAGTAGTGATGATGAGGCAATGGAAACATCCAACAATCCAATGGAATGCCTCCGAAGATGCTTTGAGAAAGCTGAAAAATACAAGGAGACACTACCGGATGAAGCCACCTTCCAAGCAATAAGACAACGCCTAAGACCATCAAGAAGTCACAAAGAAGTGGAGGATTGGTTTAACCATTCAGGCCAGGGGTCAGCTACATATGTGGACCTGTGAGCAGGAAAACATCTTTCTGCAGGATGAGAGCTTCATGGTAACTCTCTCTCTCTCTCTCTCTCTCTCTCTTTGTGTGTGTGTGTGTGTGTGTGTGTGTCACTTACTCGGACATGATATGTGCAGTCTTGGGTTGCTAACAAGGATGACTTCCTTCGACGGCGGACTCGAGAGTATCGTGGAAGGGATGCAGCCCTAGCACAATACATTTCAAAGCTTTGCGAGTCGCCGATAATAGTTTTTCACAATGGAATGTCACAAGAGGATACAATAGCAACTGACACATTAAAGACACTATCACGCTTCTTGGGTGGACCCGTGCTGCCCAAAAGTGTAGATAAAGTGATTCTTGTAGACAAAGTGTTTGCCAGAGATTATTTTGGTTACTCCCCGGGCTATACAGGTGGTCAGGCAGCGTATTACTACAGTTACACAGCAATGGCACTAGCTCTTGGCAGACAAAACCTGGATGAACTTTTAGAGTATGGAAAACATATCATGATTTGTTAGAAGGGTGATGTGCCAAAAAACAAAATTGAACCTTCAAAATCTTGATACACTTCAAGTAGCAATTGTATAAGATCATGTATTACAAAATTTTTATACAATGTCATCTACTCAGAGTATCTTTCTCCACTTGTGGTTCACATACACCATTGTCTCTCTCCACCTTCGTTGACCTTCACGAGCACCGGAGTTGTTGTATGCCATTGATCTTTTAACTTTTTTTTGTTGTAAATGTATGATGGCTTGTGCTGTTGCTGAAGAGGCCAAGACTTCTTTTGCTTGCATTCGATGAATGATTCTACGATAGAACCATTCAAATAGCTCTCTCAAATGGTTAGCCTTGATTCGAGATCCACCATGTCCTGTGTGCCTGAAATAAGCATTTCTCGCCATGTAATGAGACTTTTCCATCCCTTGGGTATTCCATATTGCCGGGTTCCCATACTTTTGTATAAAATATGGTAAATGATTGAAAATGATGTGCTGGATATGAAAACAGATTACTTAGAATGTTTTACACTCACATAGTTACACATAAAAGAGAATCAAATACACAATAATACCATGTAGTGAGTAATCTGGGTGTCTGTCCATGCTGTCTTGAATGATTTCTTGAGAAGGTTGAGATTCTCCTTGAACTTGTTCATATCACCTTGTGACCAGTCATCTTTGTCGCACATCAAAAATAACATGTCTATTGATCGCCAAACCTCAGCCTTCGCGTTACGAGTAGTTGGTTCTTGATCTTTGACTGCAATATGTATCTTTTTCCAGCTCTGATACTCTACCTTGCTAACATAAGATGTGTTATATATTTTTCCATGTTTTGTTAGCTTCCGATCTTGTATTCCTTGGGGTTTAGATAAAAACCTCTGTGCCTTCACCCCACCGATGGATGGTTTGCATGGGACATCCTTCTGAGCAGTTGATCTCTTTTCATCCCGTTGGATTTTCACATTGCCACCATGAAGCCCCATATCCAACAGTACCAATTCTAAGCAGTGCAGGGCCACTTGTTGCTTTGCTGAGTTCTTGATTTTCCAAGAAAACCCGATATATAAGTAGACCAATTTCTCCACAATTCTACAAAGGGCATGCATTGTACAGATGTGGACATTCACAAGTGGTATTTTCAAAACCAATCAAAAAGCAGGGTCCTCAATGTGACGTGTTGGAGCTTTTCTCCACCACTTTGGGTCCATGACCTTTGCAGGCTCCATGCAGAACAAACACGGTGACTTTGCCATTGCACCCATTCCACAATTATACATGCACTTTAATGTTTTGAGGTCACCTGCAAGATGCCAGTGAACTTGAAAGTCTCTCCTTCCATCTAGACGTAGTACCTCTCCCTGGTTAGTCTGTCGATCAATCACCTCCGGAACATTAGTTTGATGGAACACCCAATATAGAATCTCATGATCTTCTTTCTTTACCTGCAACACAAAATAAATGAGACTTAAGTAGATGTAAACATTTGAGCTTAGCTAAGAATCTCGCTTACCTCAAAAGCACCAAGCCACCATATGTTAGATTCTGATTGAACACTAAAATACAAAGGATCATCATTGGGACACTTTGAGAGGGCTCTATTAATTAAAGTAATAGTAACACGCTCTAGCTTCTTCTCTTTAACAAGCTCACACTCATCCAGTTTCAACACAAAATGTAATACCCCTCTTGACTCTTCAAATGTGATGTTGTAAAAATCCACCATTCTCTTCTGCAACATCTGCAGGTCCATAAAAATATTATTGAACTCATCATATGCCATGTTTGCTCCATGGCCACTGTAAGTTGCTTTAATATGAAAGGGTTGTCCAAGTATTTTCCCTGTGCGTTGTTAAGCTGAAGCCTCTCTTTCCAAACACTTGAGGCTGATGGTAAAAGTTTGGATTTTATTCCCTTCTCAACAAAGATGGATGAGACAGATTTTTGTATAGCCGAATATCCTCTTTTGCTTACACCAAGTGAATCAAGTGTGCCTTGTATCTCTTTTGCAAGCACTGAGTTCTTTGAAATAAAGTGGTCCACTACATTTCGATGTAGGACCTTAAAATTCTTGTCATGTACTATATCTACTGCAAGGCTTCTACTTATAAGTGGCTTCAATCTCTTTCCTATATTGGCTTTGGGGTCAATGTTTTCCTTGTCAAGATAGATTGAATCTCTACATGAAGACAATGCATAAGTAAATAATAGAAAATTTACTTCACTAACACTATTTAGGCACATGAAAACAATGCATAACGAGAAAAAACAAAAAATTTACTTAACTAAGACAATTTAGTCAACCAAGAAGCATCATCTTAATGCTCGGATTCTTTTCTTGAGACCTCCGGATGCAACCTGCAATGTTTCAAGATTGCGCAATTTCTTCTTTCAGATACGACCACCCTAGATGGTGTCCTTCATTTGACAACTTCGTACCTTTCCTTTCAGTTCCTATATGTAAGGTTTCCAGTTTCTGAAACCGTAAAGGTTGTATAAAGCTTAATCAAACTGATATGATTATTGAAAAAGCAGTGTAGAATTGTCCGACCATTGCAAATATTGGTATTTTTGGAATCTTAAGCACAACAAACCCCGGGCTAGAAATTTTCAGAATTGAGTTCCGATAAAAACTGGCATAGTTATGACCCCTGGAAGTTTACAATGTGAATTGAATAAAATAGGTAAAATTGAAGGGTTGCAGTAATCATTTAAGCATAGACTTTATTAAAGGCCTCCTAGATATTTACAAGATATTTACCAATTAAGTAAAAATAGGTCAAAATATAGCATAATTGATATTTTAAAAGCTGACAGGTAATGGGAGGGTCATCACTGACCTGCCAGGGACTCATTTAGCAGCATGGGTCGTTTTTTGACTTGCTGGGGGCTGCTTGAACGTCAAGCAACTGCCTTTTTCAGCCGGTGAGAGCTTATGAGTGCCAGAAAACTATAAATAGGACCCCTAGCTTCACATTTTACACAGACTCGGAGCCTTGCTACTCTCTCTCTCATTTAGAGAGAACACTACGCAGAAGTCATTAGAGATTAATCTCTAATTGATTAACCCTAACGGTAATTAACCTAATCCTTCTTAATTAACAAGGTTAGATTAAGATAAATTGTTAATAAATCAAAGATTAGGCCTATGCATGCTCCTTAAACCTCTTTAAATTAATTAATCTCTGGTGATTATTGTAATTAAGCTTAGTAATATTAAGCTAATTAATTATCCTATCATATTATGGTTGAAATTAGCCAAATTAACCATGAATTAATGATAAATATATTAATTAAGCTTAGATTAAGATGAGGTAATTATCAGAGCTGCATTAGATAGTCATTAAGCTAGAAAAATTATTCTATAATTTTCTGAGTAATTTTCCTAATTAATTATGTAGAATTACTCTGTTTTTTGAGCTATTTAAATAGGGGAAATCAGTCAATTGATTTCAATTGCTATAATATATTTATCAGTGGTTAATTGGATGTTAAGGAACCCGTGATAATTAGGAAACGCTCAGATAATGAATCTAGCTAATTAATTAGGTATAACTACTCTGTTTTTTGAGCTATTTAAATATGAGAAATTAGTAAACTGATGTCAATTGCTATAATATATTTATCAGTGGTTAATTGGGTGTTAAGGAACCCGTGATAATTAAGAAAAGCTCAGATAATGAATCTAGATAATTAATTATGCAGAAATACTATGTTTTTTGAGCTATTTAAATAGGGGAAATTAGTAAATTGATTTCAATTGCTATAATATATTTATCACTGGTTAATTCGTTGTTAAGGAACCCGTGATAATTAGGAAAATCTCAGATAATAAATTTAGCTAATTAATTAGGTAGAATTACTCTGTTTTTTGACCAATTTAAATAGGGGAAATTAGTAAATTGACTTCAATTGTTGAAATACATTTATCAGTGGTTAATTAGGTGTTAAGAAACCTGTGATAATTAGGAAAAGATCAGATAATTAATTAGGCATAATTACTGTGTTTTTTGAAAAATTTTAATAGGGGAAATTAGTAAATGGAATTAAAATGGTTCCATATAATCATCAATAGTTAACTAGGTGTTCAATAACCCGTGATAATTAACAGAACTTCAGAAAGTTAATTTCAATAATTATTTTAGCTAAAATACCCTATTTTTTGAGCAATTTTAATAGGGGAAATTAGTAAATGGAATTCAAATGCTTCCATATAGTTATCAGTGGTTAATTAGGTGTTCAATAACCCGTGATAATTAGTAGAAGTTCAGAAAGTGAATTTAGCTAATTATTTTTGCTAAAACATTCTATTTTTGAGCACTTTTTAATAGGGGGAATTAGTAAATGGAATTCAAATGCTTCCATATAATTATCAGTGGTTAATTAGGTGTTCAATAAGCCATGATAATTAGGATAAGTTCAGAAACTTAATCTAGCTAATTACTTTAGCTAAAATACCCTATTTTTTGAGTAATTTAAATAGGGAAAATCAGTAAATGGAATTCAAATGATGTGATATATTTATTAGTGGTTAAATAGGTGTGTGACATCCTTTGATAATTAGGAAAAGCTCAGAAAATTAGTTTAACTAATTATCTTAGTGGGATTACGCTGTTTTTAGGGGTAAATTAAAGGGGGAAATTAGTAAATCGTGCACTATAATTACATGCTATTTATTACAGCTGTATTATGGGGTCAAGAGGCCGTGATAATTATGCCAAGGTTAGAAAAGTAGTATCAATATTTAATTAAGTCAAATTATACCATTTCTAGATAAAAAGTAAAGGGGAAAATTAGTAAATCATGTGCTATAATTACATGCTATTTATCAGAGTTGTATTATAGGGTAAACAGGCCGTGATAATTATGCCAAGGTTAGAAAAGTAGTATAGATATTTATCTAAGTCAAATTATACTAATTCTAGCTAAAAAGTAAAGAGGGAAATTAGTAAATCGTGCACTATAATTACATGCTATTTATCAGAGCTGTATTATAGGGTCAAGAGGCCATGATAATTATGCCAAGGTTAGAAAAGTAGTATAGATATTTAATTAAGTCAAATTATACCATTTCTAGATAAAAAGTAAAGGGGAAAATTAGTAAATCATGTGCTATAATTACATGCTATTTATCAGAGATGTATTATAGGGTCAAGAGGCCGTGATAATTATGCCAAGGTTAGAAAAGTAGTATAGATATTTATTTAAGTCAAATTATACTGTTTCTAGCTAAAAAATAAAGGGGGAAATTAGTAAATATGTGCTATAATTACATGCTAGTTTTTAGAGATGTATTATAGGGTCAAGAGGCCGTGATAATTATTCCAAGTTTAGAAAAGTAGTATAGGTATTTATCTAACTCAAATTACACTATTTTTAGTAAAAAAAATAAAGAGGGAAATTAGTAAATCATGCTATATGATTACATTCTATTTATCAGAGCTATATTATAGGGTAAAGAGGCTGTGATAATTATGTCAAGGTTAGAAAAGTAGTATAGATATTTATCTAAGTCAAATTACACTATCTTTAGCTGAAAATTGAAGATGGAAATTATATAATTAAGTTAGAAAATAATAATATAATTACCAGAGGTCGAAAATATCCTTATCTACTTGTGGTAATTATACCATAGTTAATTGATGAGATTAGAAATTATAATTGAACAAAAGTCCTATTTTTAGCGAATGATTAATTAAAATAAATAGACCTTGTGGTCAAAAGTTTTTAGGAAAATTATAGTAAGTGTAAACCTATGATATCAAGTTGAGGAAATGAAATCTTTAAGAGAAATCAAATACAATAAATATTAAGCCCAAATAAAGTAGATTATTAGTTTAAAAGTGGATGGGAAAATTAGGAAAAAGATATAGAAAATTATAAGAAAGTTAGGAGAGCTTAGAAAACCCTTAGGGAAGAGGTGGAAAAACTTATCATGCCTCTAAGAAATTACTAGGTCAAGAATTTATCAATTAAGACTATAAATTTAACCTTGGATGGGTTACGGTGGAATACAAAGGTTAAGTCTAGATTTTGAATTATTTACCTAATGATTAGACGTCCTTTTTATAAGGATAAGAAGTTATGGCACCAAAAAGAACCCGAGAAAATCCTACATCCGATGATGAGTATGTAGCTCCAAAACAAACTAGAGCGTCGCACGACGACGAAGCCGGGCCTAGTAGTAGGCCTACGGAGAAGAGTCTTCAGACGACAGTGCAGCAGTAGATGGCCAATCAATCCCAGGTGGGTGTCCCATTATTCAATTAAGTCTTTAATTAGTTTAAGTTCTTTTATAAGTTAGCATTGCATACATAAGAAGGATAAACTGGCTGAAATCGGAAGGTAACTTCCAACGTGCATTTGTTTATAATGTAGGAAAGAATTGTTTGGGTTAAAACTGGTTGAATTAGAAAAGATATGTTTGATCATCCTTAAGACAGCTTGTCTCAAGACACCTCCGACTCCTTGATATAAATTGATGATAATAATTGGCTTTCTAGCCACGGTTAAGTCGGTTACCCCCATGAACGATGAGTTTCTACTCCGTGTCATGTCTTGATGTTTCTACATAAGTTAGGATACCGTTTTTATCCTAGGGGAGCCGCCCGGTTGTATGGGCAACTGGTTTGGTGTATGGGCACCCGGAACCTTGGGTAGGGGTTTATTCCACTCCGGATTTGAACAAGGAATGGGTGCCGTTTTTCACCCTTAGGTGGTCTTGAGACAAGAAGAGTACTGGTCATGGTTATTATGGATAATGTTTTGATTGACAGTACCCTGTCTTAAGTTTAAAGATGTTTGTTTTCTGAAAGAATGCTTTCAATGCTGTCTTCAAGGAATTACTGTGATGGAACGTTAAAAGAAACCATTATTTTAAATGTTAAAACAATGTAATAATAAGATAAATGAATCTTGTGTGAGTGCGGGGTGGTAAGTGGGGATTAACTAAGGTTGTCAATCATGGAAGGGTGGACCTGATTGGTCAGGTAACTATCCATTCCCGTGCACTAAAACGTTTTAGAAACTTCTCACTTGGAAGAGAAATCCACCAACGGCTGTGCCCTCACATATGTTAGGGGGAAAAAAGCGTTGGCTAAGGAAACCATAATCTGAATGATGAAGTTATAGGGCCGGAATAATAAATTTTTTTGTAGGCCGTTTGAATACTTTGTCCCGTTTCCGCTGCGAGACAGGACTAGGTCTGCTTCTAAGGCTATAGACCCAAGCCATCAATGGTAAAGGTTTATTCCTTGGATTTTTTTTTCTTGTTTAGAGACTCCGATTTTTATAAGGCCTAGAGACCTGTCAAGGATCCCATCCCGATCTCGGTATAGGCGGGTTGGGGACCTTACACTATACCTCTGTTTTGTGTTGCAAAATGGTAACCTGATCTGTAGAATGTAAATGTGAAAGACGAACAATCTCACATTGTTGAGCTTGGAGAATGCCCTTATAAGTTTCAGCTTCCCGTGTAAGAGATTTACAATAACCCAGAAGGCCCTTTTCTCCATCACCAGCAAAGGTCATCATAAGCTTGTAGGATTGACAAACGGTGGAGACGCATTAGTCATTGGATTCTTAGGATAGAGAGAGCCTCTCGTTTAGATATCTATGTGTTTAGCTCCCTGAGCTCTGAGCATGTCTATGGATGTGGGAGGTATATGTGTGTTTGCTTTACTACGCTTAATCAATGGTTGGTACTCATTGTCCAAATCAATGTGAAGGTGATATTTGGCTCGTTTCTACGTAACATTTGTGCCATTTGAGGAGTGCTCCATTAGCCAAATGTGCAGGTTTAATGAAAACTGAATAGGTGGCTGCGCCTTCGTCCCTCCATGTTAGCCTCATTCCCTCCATGTTGATGAGGTTCATTCAATGCAACTGAAAAGAAGATTATCCCTCAATCATTATGGACGAATGTTCAGAAGAGTAAAGAATCTACTTAAACTACACTTTTTGAAATTTTACCATGAAAGAACCACCTCTATTATTCACCATATTTTCTACAGAGAGAGTGCGAAAAATACATTTTCTTAGAAGGCCCTTCAAATGACCTCCGGAATTTCCTAATGCTTGCAGTATAAGTCGTCATTGATAAGGTGTTATTTTGTTGCCTTGTGCACGAGCCACTTGTTAACTGAGTCAACGTCAGTTAACAAAAGTTGCTAAAGACTGAAGAGGTACAAATGCACATCGAAGATCAATACAAAGAAGCGGTGAGATTGGAGTTACATATTTTTCACGTTTTTTTCAAAATGGTCATATATTGTAAATTCTCGATTTATTTCAAGCCATTGTAATATTTTAATGTGTTACGGGTTCAATGGGAGTTCCAAATTGTAAAGAACAGGTCAGTAGTGTGCCAAGGTTGCAGATTCAGTAAATGGTGGAGCCCTAAAGGCCTTGGGCACCCGGACATTGTATATTTTTACCCTAGGTATATATGGTAGTGTGGAAATGAAATTAGGGTTCTCAAGCTCATTTGTTGAAAGCACTCTTTGGTGAGAGCTCTTGAGGTGTATGGCTATGGATTCCTTGAGCTTCTCCTTGCTCATGTAACTTGGTTAATACTAATCAATGCTTAATTCTCTTTCTCTATGCCTCTCTCATGCTTCTTATGATTGCGTATGATGCTTAGGTTAGTTAGATCATAACTAATTAGTGGTTATTCCTTATCTAATTTTGTGTGATTGCCCTCTCTTGCTTGTGTGTGCATGTAGGTTTGATTGGAGTGTGGTGCTCGATAGATCTATATGTGTGTGCTTGCGATTAGTGTGTTGCATGATAGGATTAGTGTTGTGTGTGTCTTATAATCGTTAGTGTGTGTGATTAGGTTGATTAGAGGTCAAGAGAAGTGGATGTGGATATTGCCCTTCATTGTGGCTTAGCTCCTCCATACGCGGAGAAGCTCACCTCGTAGAGTCACCATGCATGTTGCCATGATTAGTTCACTAATCGTGTAAGTGTTTCCATGCCCTAGCCGGGTAGCTCATCCCTCCGATGTTGGTCATTGGAGATATGCAACGATGGAGACCCCCAACATTTGGCGCCGCTGCCGGGGACGATGGCCTACACTAGTGTAATTGTGGTGTAATCGAATGTGTTTCCTCACTAATTTCACTTGTGCGTTGATAGCGGGAAAAAGAGCAGTGCAATCGGGTGGCCTCTGTACTCGTGCACACTCCACAAACCACGCCTCATGCAAACAAGCAAAGAACAAAACAAAGGGGGCACCACCCTAAATTAAGAGGTTTAGGGACCTCACACATAGTGCACATAGGCAAGTGAGACTTCTGGCATTATGATGGCATCAAAACATATGGCAAAACACATAGAAACGAAGCTTAGGGACCTTATGTAGCATATATATACACAAGACATCAGCTTAACAATACAACGGCATCGGATCATACATAACAAGGATATAGAGAAGCAAGCCAAGGATGGCATAATCCCTTGTCAAAAACAATCAACCCAGCAAGTAGGTATGATCCTACTAGCAACACATCAATACCTTAGAGAATGATGGCGAGGATGGTGGCCATGGAGCATGAGAGAAGACTCCTTATTTAGGTTTTAGGGCTAGTAATGTAGCATACTAGAGGGAGAGAGAGAGAGGGAGAGAGAGAGAGGGAGAGAGAGTAGAGCTCCATCCATAGCTCCTCGTTGTGAGCAATGTCGTCATAGCTTCGTTGCTTGGTGAAGTGGGTGAAGTGTTGGATTTGAGTGAGAGAAGGCCTCCTTATATAGGTTTCTGAGAGGGTTTAGGATTAGGGATAAACATGCTTAAATCCGCTGATTGGGGTTACTTTTTGCTTAGGGTGGTCAACAGATTGAGGTCACCTGATATGTCACCATCAAGATATTCTCTAGAGTGATGTGAGAGGGGAGGGTAAATGCTGATTTTTTTGATTGTGATACATGGGGATAAGGCCTTGACCAGCATTTAAGAGCAGGTAAGGTGGTTGTTGAAGCTGGAGGTTCTGCACATGTCAGGGGGGGACCTGGTGGGTCCTCCTGAATATCAAATTCTCAAAAAATCCTCAACCATGGCTTCTTTTGACATGTGTTCTTTGAAAAAATCTTTATCCCTGTTGACTCACCTTTACCATAAGATTTTCACCTTTTCTCCTCCTGTAACTGCATTGTTGATGCGAATCACTGCTTCTAGTAACAGTGAGCTGTTACCTACCAAATACTTATGGTGCAGTAAAAAATATTTACCATGGATAAAAAAAGTTACTGTAGGTAAAAAGTGATTTGTATTTACCATGTAGGTGAAAAATATTTACTGTTGGTAAAAAAGTGAAAACGGAGTATGCTGTGCTGTGAGTCCACACGAACATCCTCGTGTAAATTTCACTAGAAATTCACACCTAGAATGGGCTATTCTGTAAGATATAGGTTGTAGGCATGCATAAGAGCTCGTTCCCACGTATCTTCTGTCCATGGCACTTTTTACTCTTTGGTGCTTGTGAAGTAGATTTTTCTTCTCTTTCGAGATCCCTTGGACTAGAGTATCCTCATCTCCCCAACAACTGACTGTGCCTTTATTGCATCTTCAAAAGGGGTCCTAAAAACCATACATCATATAGCCCTCCCCCTTAAGCTAGAGGTATTTGATGCCTCTAGCTGTAGGTTGTGCTACAATAGGGTTCTCTTGAATACTTACCCACCTGGTACCAATTGAATTTGCCATGTTACTGCTTTCTTGGCTGATGCACCCTGTTTAGTCCTTTCTGATGAATAATTGTATCCATCCATGACTAACAACTGGTCTCCTAGACCCTTGAAAGCCATACCCCATCCATTGTCAATATCCGCTTTCACTGGTAGCATTCTCTTTTTTTCTTTTTTTCTTCTCTTTTTTTCCCCTTTTTTTTTCTTTTGGAACGACTATGTACATGATTGTTACCTTAGTTGGAGCTCGAATATGATGAGCTCTCCTCTGAACCATCCTTAGCATTGATTTCACCAGCATATGGTTGTGAAAGACAACATTGGTAGGCCTTCAATCGCCAACCATTTACCGGGGTCTGATGTACCTTACCATCTAGGTCACCTAGTTGGTAACTACCATTTGAGAACCTCTGTATCACTACAAAAGGGCCTTCCCACTTAAGCAAGAACTTACCATCCTTCCTGCGATCAAAGCGATTGTCGTATCTGAGCACTAAAGAACCTTCCTTGATACCTTTCTTGACAAGGTTGCGATTGAACTTCTTTCGTTTCTTCTCTGCCTGGGCTGCATAGTACTTCACTGCTGACTCTCGATCTAGCCCTAACCTCTCCAAATCGATGATTCTTCCTTCCACCTGCTTCTCTTGACTATCCTCTTGATGTTCTTTTAGAACTCGGAGGCTCGCTAGCTCCACTTCTATAGGCAATAGTGCCTCTTGCCCGTAAACCAAGTGAAAAGGTGTATACCCCAAGGATGTTTTAAAAGATGTTCTGTAGGCCCAAAGTGCTGCATCTAAATGTTTGTCCCATGCCTTAGGATGTAAATGCACTTGCTTAGTGATGATTTTACATATAAGACCATTTACCTTTTCCACAAGACCATTGCACTGAGGGTAGTATGGTGTAGAGTGCCTGCGCTTGATTTTTAACTTGCTCATCAATTGCCCGACTAAATCAGCTCGAAATCCCGGTCCCCTATCCGAGAGAATCTCCAAAGGTGTGCAAAACGGCAACAAAGGCATTCAAAAATGAAATCACTCACGTCCTTGGCTGTGATGCGCTTTGTGGGACGAGCTTCTGCCCATCTGGTCATGTACTCCACCCGCATAGTGATGTATTCCTTCCCTGATTGAGTGCAAGGTAGTGGCCCTATTGCATCTATCCCCCATTTTTCAAATGGCCCATAGGTTTTGATTGGATGCTGATTTTCATGGGTAAGACGCCTTGGTCCAGCTTTTTGGCAAACCTCACATGTGCGGCACCAATGTTGTACATCTCGATGGAGGCTTGGCCACGTGAACCCTGCTTGTAAAATCTTTCTGCTAGTAATCTCTTGTGCAAAGTGGCCACCACACACACCTTCATGACAACTAAACAAAATATCCTTTATCTCTTGGAATGCAGGAACTCTCCTTAAGACAACATCTTTCCCTCTACAATACAAGTCCTCATTCACTAAGCTATAGCTGGTAGCCTTTTTTGCCAACCACCTACGTTCACTTTTACTCATACCAGAGGGTGCTTCACAATGCTCAAGAAAGTAAAGTAAATCATGCAGCTCCTCCTTTCCCTGGTATAAAGGACTTTTCACAAGGATAGCACCTACTATGAGAGTTTGTAGTTCTTCACCTGCTAAGGCATCTGCCTCTCGATTTTGATCTCTAGGCACAAAGTGCACTCGAACTTCTTTAAAACCCTTCAACAAGGCCTTTGCTTCCCTCATCTTAACAGACAATTTGTCATTTTTACAGGCCCATACACCAACCATTTTCTTAACAATCAACATGGACTCACCAAAAACATTTAGCTTTGTGATGCCCTGAGAAAGACAACATTGCAACCCTAAAACAAGGGCATGGTACTCTGCCTCATTGTTAGAATGAACCTCTTTTAGATGAAACCCTTTTGCAAAGATCTTCTCCTTATCTGGACCTAATATTACTATGCCTGCTGATGCCTTGTCTTTGGTCCTCTTGTAAGCCCCATCAAAATATAGAATGTGTGCTCCCAGTAGAACTTCAGGCTCCGGGATAGGCGGTACCTTACTAGGTGCCTCTTTCTTGGCCTTCTCATAACACCTTTGTGTGAGGACATCTTCCAAACAAGCACGGGTGGAATCCTCTACTTGTAGTGTGTAGTCAAACTCTTGAAGCTGCACCACCCACTTTGCTATTCTTTGAGACAATTCCATGTGTTGTAGGGCATATGGAAAAACCTCCTCAGTTGTGATCACCACAAATTGTCTCGGAAGTAAGTAAGCCCGAAACTTCTCCACTGCAAACTTAAGAGCTAGCACCAATTGCTCAATTGCGCTGAAACCCTTTTCAGCAGCTGTCATCACTTTACTAGAGAAGTAGACTGGTCTCATGAGAGATGTCTTTGGGTCTTTTTGCATCAAGACAGCTCCTAGAGCTTCTGGACCTACACTAGGATTTACATAGAATAATTCACCCCATGTGGGTTGTAGGACGACAGGCAATGAGCTCAAAATGGTTTTAACTTCTTGAAAGCACCTTTCACCCTCCTCACTCCATGTCAATGTAGTGTGTTTAGTGAGCTGCTGCAAAGGATAGATTGCCTGAGAAAGGAGATGTATGAATCGTCCCATGTAGCGAACCTTTTGAATGAAGGAGACTAGTTGCTTCACGTTTGAAGGAGTAGGTAAAGCTAACAATGTCTTTACCTTTTTAGGGTCAGCCTCAATACCATCTTGAGACACAACATGGCCTAGTAGAGTGACCTTGCTCTCACCTATGTGGCACTTGTCTTTATTCAATTGCCCACCCAATTGGGCCAGACGGGTGAAACCTTCATCAACCTTGGACAGATGTACTTCCCTAGAGCTGTAAATGCAAAAATCATCAATGAAGACTCGTATGGACTTACCAAAGTAAGGTTGAAACACCAAGTTCATAAACCTCTGGAAAGTAGCTGGGGCATTAGTTAAACCAAAAGGCATAACTCTATAAGCAAAACACCCCCAAGGTGTTATGAAGGTAGTCTTTCTTTGGTCTTCATCTGCAATTCTGATTTGGAAGTAGCCTGAGTACCCATCACACACTGTGTACCTTTCATGACCAGCCACTTCATTTAGTATTTCATCTTGAAAAGGCAAAGGAAAATGGTCCCTTTTTGTGGCTGCGTTTAGAGGCTTGTAATCCACACATACCCTCCACTTCCCATTTTTCTTTGGTGCTACCACAACTGGAGACACCCACTCAGAATCTTCCACTGCGTAGATAAATCCTGCCTTAAGTAATCTTTTTACTTCTTTTAAGAGTGCATCTTGTTGCACTAGCCCTAATCTCCTTAGCCTTTGCACCACTGGTTTGGCACCTTCCTTTAATTGGATATGGTGTTGGGTTACCGTCACTCCTTTAATGTGCTCGTAATCAGTTATAAAGAGGCCAGCATGCTTCTTTAGTACCTGCAAATAGGGTTCTCTCTCTTCTTCTAGTAGGTCCTTAGCTAGCATCTCCTCTAAGCCTGTGGCTTCTTCCTTGTTTAGAGAGTCTTGACCACCTTCTCCTTCTGGGTTTCGCAGTATTATACCCATGACTTCCAAAGAGCTAGCATCCTCCTCAGATGACTCATCCTCATATGAAGAGCAGCTGCTTGTGCTCCATTCATCCATAGAAGTCTCAATCTCTAGGTCTTGTTGTCTACCCTGCTTCATGTCATACACAATTTTTTGTTGCTTGCCACCTACCTTATGATTTGGTCGTAACTCAAGGGAACCTGTCTCCCAATCTTGCCTAGCTTTTATAGCCATAAGCCAAGGTCTTCCAAGGATTAGCGGATAGCCCTCCCCCTTAGTTGGGATCACATAAGCATCAATTGAGATTGCCACACCAAAAGCTGAAACCTTCACTCCATTAACCTTTCCCACACAAGCCACCCTTACATTATTTGCCATCTTAGCTTGTAAGGAAGTTTGCTCATTTACTTCCAAACCCAACCTGTGCATTAATTTCTCTGTCATAACACAAATCTTGGCTCCACCATCTACGTACACATTGGAGACTCGCTGACTCTTAATCTCTGCATCAATGGCTGGCATGATATCCTTCATGCCTCTTGCACTAATAGACCCAACTGACTTTGCCTTAGCCCTCCTGGTGCTGAACATCTTAGACTAGGTTCTACGCATCTTTGGGGAAAGGTGGAGGAGTTGCTGCCATGAAATCTTTGGTCCTTGCTTACTCACATATGCTACCAGGTCGTAAGGTATGGATCCTACCCCAAGTGGACAGTCTTCTACGCCTATGTGCCTCCTTGACCTACTCTTCCTTTTCTTGTCTCCTATCACCTGGGAGGAACCCTCATTCCCTTTATCCGGCTCTGAAGCTTCCATTTCATCAGTTCTTTGTCTCCTAACTCTCTTTATTGGCATGGCAACAGCTTCCTCCATTTTTTCTTTCCCATTATCTTACCATTGTCAAGACTTATGATAGAGAAAGCCCTGTCCTCCCCTCCCGATGGTAGTGGAGGGATCTCTGCTGATGCTTGTGGTGGTGGAGGAGGGGGTCTCAATATTTGGATTGGTGGAGCCATGTATGCATTTTGTCCATTTAGTGGCCTAGCTCGAGGAGGAGTGACTTGCTGGCGAGGAGGCCGTCTTTGATTACCATATCCTTGATAGCGTCGTGGATGGGGGAAATAATACATGCCGTGACCTACCTCTCCACAGTTGTAGCAAATGTACTCACGTGCTTGCCTTTGTCCTTCTTGTCTATTTCGTTCATTTCCTGGCTGGGGAGCCCTTACACCTTGAACCAGATTGATGGACAGGCTCTCTAGTTGATTGGCGATTTGTTGAAGTAATTCTTGTTGAGAGGACTCTTGGTCTGTTGCTCCTGTCCCTGCTACTACCCTTGCCGTAGGTTGAGCTAGCGGTGGAGGCTCCATTCTCCCTTGTAGTTGAGCTTGGAATTTTAACTTCCTATCCTTCTCCCTTGCATAAGTCATAGCTTTATCAAAGGTATCTGGGAATTTACCTTTTACCTTTTCTCGAAGGATGGGATAAAGCCCTGCCAGGAAACAGTCCTTCTTTAGGCATTCTGGCGCCCTTTCTCCTTCACCTAGTGATGCACACCATTTCTCCCACAGGTTGGAAAAATTTCCTTCATAGCTTCTATAGTCATTGGGTGATGTTTGGCGTAGCTCTAAGAGCTGTCTCCATATCTCCTCTGGAGGCTCATGGCGGCGAAATTCTTCGATGAAGGCCATCTTTAAGGACTCCCAGTCTCTTCTTTCTTCAGGTGCCAAAGTTTGATACCATAATTTTGCACCTTCCCTCAAGACCAAAGGAAAGGCCCTTAACTTAGTAGCTTCGTCATCCCTTCCCGATACCAGAAAGGCCATTTCCAAATTATCCAAAAAGTCTGGAGCAACCTCCCCAGGCTTACCATAAAAATTAGGGAATGCCATAAGTGAGAGAGTAAACAGCTCCAATTTATTTTAAAATAGAGTATGGTAATTACAATTTGGAGCTTCAGCACAACTTAGCTCAAAATAGGATGAAGACGACACATCAAAGGAATGGTAATAGTCTAGTAAGGGTAGAATGACAGGATGAGGAGAGCGCAAGATTTCCCCAAGTCTTTCGGCTCCAAACAACAGGGCTATTCTTTGCTGATAAAATATTTTTCTATCAATACAAATATTCACACGGATATGACGCACAAAATGGAAAGGAAACATGCGGGGATCATCATTCTCATTATTGGCATCCATACTTACACACAAGAGCCTAGCTTAGTTGCACCACCTTGGGACCAATTAGCCTGATCAGCCACAGAAGCTCAGCACCTCGGATCACTTCGACTCTTCCTGATGCATCTGTGAAGACGTAAGGCGTGATGTCAACACTTTGTACAATGCTGAGCTTTTTAGCAAGCAACAATTGGATGCTATTACCATAATCAGCATGACGAATGAAAGTGACACCATTAATGTGCAGCACATCATCAACTAAGATAGTTTCCTTAGATTGAGATAACTTCTTGAAAACTAGCAGCAAAGGTAGGGTAGGGAGGATTTTCACCCGGTCTCCAAAGCACTTTGGACAATATCCAAAGTGATCTTCACGCGGACAGGATGTTGGCTTGGGATTGGTGGTGTCTGGATTCACAAAGTGCACTGGGAGCACTCGCAGACGGGCGGCAATCTTGTAGGCAAGCCTTCGCCTCTTTGCTTCAGGAGGATTTAGGGGTGAGAGTCGTGGTTGCAAGCTGGAGGTTGAAGTTGGTTGCTCACTAGCCTTTTTCTTCTCTGTAGTGGTCATGTAATCCCTTATTAATGAGATTAAGCCAAATGTTACCTTACGCTTGAGCACGCGCTGCGACCTTGGGCCACTTAGGTGTAGAGGTGATCTTCCTCCTCTTAGTCGGCTCCTCAGGAAAGAGAGGTCTGGTGATGCTTTCTCTTCCCTTAATGTGTGTCACAGTACCTTCGTGTATGTTGATGTAGAATATTTCAAGCTAGTGTGCGTTGGAGGTTTCTGGAGCACTCATAGGTTGAGAGGAGAGGTATATCAAGCTCTTCTTCTTACTCTCCTTCGTTGGCGACGATCACGAACGAGGCATGTAGAAGAACTTACTTCTTGAATTTCAATGACACTGCAACCTGGTAACAAGACCTCGATGAAAGCTTTTAAGGCCTCTAAAGCCTCCTCCTCTTCTGTTCTCCAATTTGCAAACTCCTCACGCCATTCGTCCATGTTGTAGATTGCACATCTTCATTGCTTGTGGACTGAAGGTCTGTGTAGATCTGGTGGCCTCTGTAATCGTGCACACTCCACAAACCACGCCTCATGCAAACAAGCAAAGAACAAAACAAAGGGGGCACCACCCTAAATTAAGAGGTTTAGGGACCTCACACATAGTGCACATAGGCAAGTGAGACTTCTGGCATTATGATGGCATCAAAACATATGGCAAAACACATAGAAACGAAGCTTAGGGACCTTATGTAGCATATATATACACAAGACATCAGCTTAACAATACAACGGCATCTGATCATACATAACAAGGATATAGAGAAGCAAGCCAAGGATGGCATAATCCCTTGTCAAAAACAATCAACCCAGCAAGTAGGTATGATCCTACTAGCAACAATCAATACCTTAGAGAATGATGGCGAGAGAGGTGGCCATGGAGCATGAGAGAAGACTCCTTATTTAGGTTTAGGGCTAGTAATGTAGCATACTAGAGGGAGAAGAGAGAGAGGGAGAGAGAGTAGAGCTTCCATCCATAGCTCCTCGTTGTGAGCAATGTCGTCATAGCTTCGTTGCTTGGTGAAGTGGGTGAAGTGTTGGTTTTGGAGTGAGAGAAGGCCTCCTTATATAGGTTTCTGAAGAGGGTATAGGATTAGGGATAAACATGCTTAAATCCGCTGATTGGGGTTACTTTTTGCTCAGGGTGGTCAACAGATTGAGGTCACCTGATATGTCACCATCAAGATATTCTCTAGAGTGATGTGAGAGGGGAGGGTAAATGCTGATTTTTTTGATTGTGATACATGGGGATAAGGCCTTGACCAGCATTTAAGAGCAGGTAAGGTGGCTGTTGAAACTGGAGGTTCTGCACATGTCAGGGGGGGACCTGCTGGGTCCTCCTGAATATCAAATTCTCAAAAAATCCTCAACCATGGCTTCTTTTGACATGTGTTCTTTGAAAAAATCAGCATGTCTCTTTTCAACTCAAAAGTCTTTATCCCTGTTGACTCACCTTTACCATAAGATTTTCCCCTTTTCTCCTCCTGTAACTGCATTGTTGATGCCCAATCACTGCTTCTAGTAACAGTGAACTGTTACCTACCAAATACTTATGGTGCAGTAAAAAATATTTACCATGGGTAAAAAAAGTTACTGTAGGTAAAAAGTGATTTGTATTTACCATGTAGGTGAAAAATATTTACTATAGGTAAAAAATATTTACTATCGGTAAAAAATATTTACTGTCGGTAAAAAAGTGAAAATGGAGTATGCTGTGCTGTGAGTCCACACGAACATCCTCGTGTAAATTTCACTAGAAATTCACACCTAGAATGGGCTATTCTGTAAGATATAGGGCTGGCATCTTTCCCTAGGTATCAGCGTCTAGGTTTTTGTGGATTTTGGATATGAGCGCATGATGCAATGTGTTCATAATTATCTAATTTGTCACCGTATCTTGTCAACTATGTGTTTACACACTCTAATTTGCTAGTTTCACTAATTTTTGATAACCTACTAATTTGCTATGAAGGATTGGAGCATTCAACCGTCAATCGATCTTCATTGGAAAGCTAATCAAGGTGGTATACTCAACCTCCTTAGAATTTAAAGATTTGTAGATTTGTGTAAAGATCCCACGATGATGGGATGTAATGTTGATGCTTTTTTGGATTGAATTTTTTTGGATTGTTTGTTTTCATGCCTTCGTAATGCCGAAATTTATAAGATTTGGTGGCGTATAAATTTGACAAGTTTCAATTATTAATTGGTGATTGTACATTGCTAATTGGGTACCTAATTGAGTTAATTGCATGCTTGAATGGTCAATTACAAGTTTGTGTGCATTCTAATTGAGTGTGTATGCCTAATTTTAGGTGTGTGTGCACTATTTTGCCTTTGTTGGTGCACCTAAAAATCAATGTGTCCTTAATGATTTTTCAATTGTGATGATTGATTTGTATTGTGGTCATGTCCAACTAATGATTTGTGAAATCACATTGCAATTTCGACAAGATTTACCCTTTTCTGTGCGCACCTAAGATTGGCAAAAACTGTCAATTATTAGTGTGTGTCTAAAAAGTGCATGATTAATTTAATTTTTGATTGCATAATTGATGTGTGTAATGGTCAATTGCTGCATTTCTGAGTTCAAAACAGGTATTTACACACTTCAATCGTGTCAAATTTTACCCTAATTTTACCAATTTAATTGCCTAGTCTTGATTTTATTGATGGAATTGGTTGGCAAATGAATTGATGTGCTTTTTGTGATATTATTTGGCTGCACAAATCCCCTATGTGTGAAGAATTTTTAGAAATTTTTTTGGTAATTGTTGCATTAATTTTCGGTTAATTCCATAAAGATTGATATCTTGCAATCTTTACGAGCTGTTTTGAATGTGTGTTTTGGCTTGATTTCGAGCGCATTTGGGCTTTCGTTTGCCAATTTTTGAGAGTTTTACTATTTTCGAGGGTCGGGTTAATGATTTGGTCGAATCTAGTGTTCTCAATAAAAACTGACTATTTTTGGTGTGCTTTTGCATGTTGAAAATGATTGCTTGTGAATGGCAATCATTTTCTAAGGTTTTTAGAATTTTTTGGGATTTTTTTTGGAGTTTTTTGCCAAATTTTTAGGATTTTTGGGTGAATTTTAGCGTTTTTGACTAATTTTCGACCCTTTTTTGGCATTTATGGACGTTTGGAAATAAAAAATTAATAAAAAATCGGTTCCGAATTTGATAGATCTTTACGATCTCTTGGGACAGTTTTCTACGACGTTAAAATAATCTTCCTCGACCGTCCGCTCTCACCTCGTTCCGCGTGAACACACCCCCACACCCTCACTCTCTCTAACTTTCTCTCTCCTCCCCACCCCCTCCTCATCGTGATTATCAACAATTCTCACACCCCCCTCTCACTTTCTCTCTCCTTTTTTCCAATTATTGTCTCACTCTCACTAACTCTCTCTCCTCTCTCTCTCTCTCTCTCTCTCTCTCTCTCTCTCTCTCTCTCTCTCTCTCTCTGCCACTCTCTCTTTCTCTCTCTGCCCACGTGTGTCCGGGCTCAACCTTCTTTGCCCTTTCGTACAGCCCACACGTGCGTACCCACTCAGTGCCACTCACACTCTAGTCTCTCTCTCGCGTGCGCTTTGCTGTGCAGACAGTGCCCTGCTTCCGCTCTCTCTCTCTCTCTCTCTCTCTCTCTCCTCTCCTCTCACTCATCTCATCCTCTCTCTCGTCACTCTCTCTCTCTCTCCATCTCTCTCTCTCTCTCTCTCTCTCTCCTCTCTCTCTCTCCCCTCCTCCTCACGCGCAGGCCAAAACACGGTAATATCGTACAGGTCTCTCACTCTCTCTCCCCGCTTTGTCGTGTAGCAAACCCACACACTATGTGACTGTGACATACACACCCACCGGCCTGCCACCCTTCTCGTGTACTAGTACAGGCTGCAGCCCCATCCCTGCCATCTTCGCCTTGAACTACTCTTTCTGCACCTGAATCTGCCACGTCAACACATCTCTATTACACACTACACGCGACCACTAGGCCTGGACCCCTCTTATGTTGTCTCTCTCTCCATCACCCACTGGTCAACGCCTTGCTCGGTGCAGTCAAGTAAGCGAAGGTAAATCTTTTGTTTTTAATTTATTTTATTTTTAGTTTTTATTAAATTTAGTTTATTTATTTATTTAAAAAACAAAAAACAAAAGAAGAATAATAAATCATATCAATAAAAAAAACACACCAAAACTTTATAAATAAGTGAAAAAACTCATTAAAATTCAAAAAAGAGTTTAAAAAATTACAAGAAAACACATTAAAAATTAGATTTTTAGAAAAACTCATTAGAAAATTTTTAAGAAAAAATTACAAACCTTATTGGGAAAATTCATAAAAAATAAAAAATCTACAAAAAAAATAATAATTGAAAAAACATAGAAAAATCGTAGAGAAATAAAAAAAATACATAGAGAATCATACAAATTTCAAAAATTCCATAGAACAATTATAAAAAGTGTAAAAAAGAAAGAAAAGCCACAAGAAAATCATTAAAAATCATAAATTGCCAAAAAAAATCACAATAAATTAAACAAATCATAAAATCTTCAAAAAATTATAGAATTCACAAAAAATTAGAAAATTCATAAGAAATTAAAAATTTTCAAAAAAATTATAAAAAATCATAAACATACTAAAAAATTTAGAAAATTCCAAATTTCACAAACAATTAATAAAAATAAAAAGAAAGTATTCGAAGTGCCAAAAAAGCGAGAAAAAGCAAGAAATTAAAAAAAGCAACGCTGGAAAGTGTATCGCATAGTGAGCAAAAATTGAGAACAACAGCTAGGAAAAAATTGGAGCAAAGGACGGAACAATCAGAAATAGCAGGAGGATAGCCAAAAAAAGCTAAAATCGACCAACTCAAAGCCATACAAGGGGTAGACAAATTTCAAAAAATTTGCATGCTATAAACGGGCAGGAGCAAGTGATTGCATTGCAAATTAGCTTCTAACCGGACGAACAAGGGAACAAATCACTGTGGATAGCCAATTAAGCTATTCAAGGCCTAGATCAATTCTCGAACTTTCAAGCTAGAGTTAATCAACTTTCAAGCTAGCGTTAATCAACTCTTGGAAGTTTGAAGAACAATCAACTGCAAAAGTGCTTTAGCTAAAGCAGTTTAACCAAAATCCGGCAAGAGAAATTCTCCTAATCAATATCAGAATCTGCTAGGAGACAGTTTTTGTAGATCAAGTCAACATGGACTCAAATTGAGCTAAGAGTTCAAGTACAAGACATCAAGCTAGTAGGAGTGGCAACACATGCACAACTGCAATAGAGCAGATTCTATAGCTATATGGCTACAATAGGGATAATTTTTATACACAGATACAGAAGGTCATAGGTATCTTAAAAGCAATAGAAGCCACAATCCTATTGATTAGAGTAAAGCCATATTCAGATAACTCCCAGATGTTTAAGAAAAATTTACAAACCTTATTGGGAAAATTTTTAAAAAAATAAAATAAAAATTGAAAAAACATAAAAAAATCACGGAGAAATAAAAAAATACATAGAAAATCATAAAAATTTCAAAAATTCCATAGAAAAGTTACTAAAAGTGTAAAAAAGAAAGAAAAGCCACGAGAAAATCATTAAAAATCATAAACTGCCAAAAAAAATCACAATAAATTAAAAACATCATAAGATCTTCAAAATTTACAGAATTCACAAAAAGGTAGAAAATTTACAAAAAGTTCATTAGAAATTAAAAATTTTCACAAAAATTATAAAAAATCATAAAAATACTAAAAATTTTAGAAAATTCAAAATTTCACAAACAATTGATAAAAATAAAAAGAAAGTATTCGAAAGTGCCAAAAAAATCCACCAAAAAATTAAAAAAGCAACACCGAGAAGTGTACCGTATAGTGAGTAAAAATTGAGAACAACAACTAGGAAAGAACGGAGCAAAGGGTAGAATAGTCAAAAATAGCAGGAGGATAGGCAAAAAAAGCTAAAATCGACCAACTCAAAGTTGTTCAAGGGGTAGACAAATTTCAAAAATTTTGCATGTTAGAAACGGGCAGGTGCAAGTGATTGCATTGCAAATTAGCTTCTAACCGGACGAACAAGGGCACAAATCACCGTGGATAGCCGATTAGGCTATTCAAGGCCTATCTCAATTCTAGAACTTTCAAGCTAGAGTTAATCAACTCTTGTGAGTCTGAAGAACAGTCAACTGCAAAAGTGCTTTAGCTAAAGCAGTTTAACCAAAATCAGGCATTTCAGATGAAAGAATTTATTATAGCACATCCTCTATAGAGCTGAAGGATATCAACAGGCTGAACCCAGGAATCTGTTCAGAGTCAAAGTCTCCTCCATCAAAAATCAAGCTTTGATGTTGTGACCAAACGTATACTTTGACCAAAACGGTCGTAGATATAGACGAGAGTCTAGCATCTGCGATGCCTTGAGTCCTGAAACCATTGAAGCTAATATCATAGGAAACTCTTGGGATAGACAATATCAGAGCAAAGATAATGCTGTTTATAGCTTAACTTGGAAAGTAATTTGTCATGTTTCACGAAGGTACATAGGAAACTATGCTGAAGGTTTGCGGATGCCAAATGTCAACAGTGCTACCCAAAGTGTACCTTCACAGTCCCAAAAGGTGAGACTAAAACAGAGTCAAACATTTTTGAACTCGTACAATGAAGCATGTTGTAGTGATCACCCTAAGAATGGGGGAGCTGTAAATCCATCAAGCTTAGCTCTAGTACCAGGAACCGCAATGTCAATTAGAACCCCTAGGACCTCTAACCAATAGACCCCTTCAAAGCAAAAACCATTGAAAGATCATATGGTTGTTGAAAGTTTTCAATTGACCCAGATTCCATTAGAATTAGTAGACAAATGCCTCTATGAAGATCATCAAGGATGGAAGTTTCAATTGATCTCCACAAGTCAAAGTCAAAAACCGACAAATCCGATAGTGTTCAAACAGTTACATGTGACCAAGCTCACATATGGAAATCTAGATGCACATGGTAACGAATATCAGCAAGATCATGACCTTGTACAAACCCCTATGGATGGCATGACTAAAGTCAAAGACTATCTGAAGATGATGCACAACCTCAAGCTGCTAGAACATGGCAGAAAAGTCAAAATCAATGAAAGCTACACAAAGGTCACCACCAAAATCTCCTCCAAAGAAACAGATTCTTCCAGAAAGTACAATGGATCTTCTAGGATCAAAGGTTACTCAAATGCAGGAAGATAATACTCAACAAATGAAAAAAGGTACAATATTACAGCCAATGGAGTCAACATCAATTGAAACAGGTGATCAAAGCAAAGAAGTTGAAGAAAATTTTAATTCAAGGACACTGCCACAACAAAAGCAATCAATCAAACACGAATCCTAAGACGATCAAGTGGAACATTGTTGGTGAAAACGAAGAAAAGTTGTCAAGTGAAGTAAAGCTAGATTTTCAGTTAGACAAGAACCTCATGTCTTTTCGCACTTGGAAAAGATGTAGACAACCACAATTTGAAGATGCTCCTGAATTGTGAGAATATCAGGAAACAAATGAGAAGAATGCTGGGGAATCATTTCCACCACCATTGAAGTAAGTTCACAGATCATCATTGCCCAATTCCATGTGATCAGAGCAAAGGATATTCCATACAACATCATAATGGGAATGCCAATGGCCCATAAGATATTAGAGATACAAAATGCAAGCATGATGAAGTTATCATAGACAACCAAGAATTAATTTCAAGATTGGTCATCCGCGAACAACAGCACAAAGTCCTCAAGCACAGCTCAAATGGAGACTGATATCAAAGCAGATCTTATTGAAGATGATTCATCTCCATCAATCAGAACTTCAACAGAGCTTAAAGCAAATCAGGCAATAGCAAGTACAGATCAAACAGAACAAAGAACAACCACGAAAGCTATTGAGGAGAGAATGCCACCGAGACCAGAGGTAAAGAAGACAAATCCTACAAACAAAGGTAAGGCCAAAGTGGATCCTTTATCAATTAGCAAAGAAGATGTGACAGCATATGCCTCTACATCAAAGAACCATCATGGATCAGCTTCTTCAAGAAATTCAGGCTTTCATTAGGAAATTTTGGAGGTCATTTGGAGGGCCATATGAAGAGAGAGAAAAATAGAGCGCGTCCAATGAGCACGAAGGCTACGTTACGTAGGAAAGTATGTGGAAAGACTCAAAAAAAAGGAAAATAGCATAAAACTTTCATGAATCTAGGATTGTGGCATCGTAATTTTCTTCCTTTTACCGAGCTGTTAGGTGCTTGCCAGTGGTCCCACTTCTGATATTCTCTTATGGTCATTAACGTACTGGAGGGTGACCATTAAGCCCGCACAAGATATTGGAATTCTAAAGCACTTTCCCTCCATTAGAATGCTTTCAAAGTGAATCTCCCTCCACTAAAGCTTTTCTCTGAGAGCTATGGATTCCACATCTTCTCGCCCAAGAAGCTCCAGGTGTTTACTTTCTCTCACACCAACAACCAACAGCTGCACTTTGCCTAGAAGGCCAAGTAGTAGCATATCCTCAATTACAATATCAACTTCAATAAGTGCAAAGAACCAATGGGTTGGACAAAGGATAAACCTAGGTTCATGGGTCCTCATGCAACCAAGAAGACCGAAGAGGTCTAGTGGTATCAATGTTTACCGCTCAGCATGGAAGGCCAGAGTGTTGGATTTCAAAGTTGAAATCGGCAAAAGATTTGTAAAGGAAGTTCTTGTTCAGCATGTGTTTACCCATCCAGACGTGATAGCAAACAGTGGAAATGTATCAGATATACATCAACCACGTTGCAATTGTAAGTACTCTTGACATATGAACTTCATTTGATCTGTAAGTACTCTTGATATCTGAACTTACTGATACTCTCATTATAACTTTTCTTATATATTTTGCAATGTTTCTCCCTCTTCTTATGAGCAATGTCTCCATTCTTCACAGCTCAGTTACATTAGATTTGTCATTTTTACTTATTGATACTCTTAGTTTAACTCTTCTTATATATATTGCAGATATTTATCCCTCTTCTTATGAGCAATGGGAGCCTGTGGAGTGCATAATAGGCCTCTTCCTTGTTGTTCATGCCCACATTGGTTCTCTACAGTATTCAGGGAGGAGCAGCAGAATCCTGGCTGATGAAGGAATATTTTTTTATGACCACTTCTACCAACTCAGCTCAGGGAATAAGAATGGCATGTTGGTGAAAGTGCTTCTACCAACCGATTGGAACACTGTGGACTGCCAGTTCCCGAGGAAACAATGGTGGAGGCAATGCGAAGTAAGCTCTACAAGGATATACAGAGGTCTCTACGTAGCTCTATTCCCACCAAACTGGTTATAATTGCAAACTTTTGTCCTGCTACACTCTTCATAGAGTTGTTTCATAGCTACAACATCCGTGTTACGAAAACTATGTTCATGTGCAAGTCATTTCAGCAGTCATCCTATGAAAAACTTCTTGACAGAGGATGGTATGTAAAGGAAGAGATTGGCTTACGGTGCGAGGTCATGCTTGATACTCTAGTTGTCAAGTACATGATTGCAAGCCAATCACTGTTACTCTCATTTTGGTATATGCGATCACAAATGCTCAATGGTAAGTACATTCCTATGGACCAGGTTTCTGCAGGTTTGGAAGATAATCCTGCTGTGGATGTGGAAGTGATTGATAAAGAGCATGGCCTACTGTTGGTGGTTACAATAAGGGAGCTATGCAGTCTTCAGCAGTTGCGGCATGACATAATTGAAGAGTCAATGGATAGGGACCTATCATATTTTTTCTTTTTCCTAGCTAGCCGTAAGGTGATGCGGCGAAGGAAAAACGATATTTTGTGCAAAGAGTTGGATGGTCGGGTTGAAGTAGTGTCAATGTAACAGATATTCTTGTGAACCCAAGGGTATACAAATGACTTTCAATACATGAAGTTTTTTGAGCTCATTTGTCAATTGTGCCCTGTGAATAAGTGTGCTTGAAATACATTTCTTTACCATGTCAAATCTCTCTCTCTCTCTCTCTCTCAATGTTAGACAAGACAAAGACATGATAGAAGAGTCATCTTAATTCATTAGAAAGTACAAACTCGTCCGTGAACAATGGACTGAGATACAATTTCTGTAAGTATGGAATCAAAATGTCTTCAAGGTAAAAATCGAAGGAATGCCCTTCGAAAGAAGGTGGTGAGATAGTTGATCCCGCCGGATTTAGTTCTCCCTTTTCAGGAGTATCATCAATCAGTAGTGTATTAGTTGCATCAAAGGGTACACCGATTTGGCTAAACGGTTTGTACAAAAGAGGTAAGTGTGGTTTTTTAGGGTGGTAGTGGCCCTCGACGGTAACGCATTTTCTTTGATCATACAAAAAGGCAAAATCTGACGTGTGAGCGCCGCATACACTGCAAACTATTGTAACTAGTGGTGACAAGTTTTGCCTTTGCATTGAAGACCATATGGCAACTCTGAAGCGCGGAAGAAGAAACTGAATAAATTCCTTGGTTCATGGACGAACCACGACTCGACAAGTTCCCATCCAAAACGTTTGCAAATCCTCAAAGGGTTCTGTGTCACCGAGAGGCACGCGCATCAACAGCAATCCATTGAGGTCCAAGATAATCAACCTCTGTAAAAGTTGACAAGTACATATAAGTAGTTAGAAGCTGAACATATTTTTCCATACTTGAATAGACATTACCGGAACAACCGTATCTACAGGTAGCAAGGGTCCATACTAGGTCTCTGTAGTGTTGATGTCGTTGTTGCTCTCCTCTGCTTTAGCTTCATCATTCACATCTTCATAGTCATCATTCACATCTTCATCAGGGGTCTCCCCCATGGCTCTTTCTGCCTCATTCAAGGTTTCCTCCAAGGTCTTTTCCTCTGCCTCGGTTGACCGGCTTGCCTCATACATCCTTGCCTCATCCATCCTTGCTTGATCCATATCAGTTTGCTCACCCCTAGGACTGCTTTCCTCATCCATATCCTTTTGCTCATCTATAGGCCTGCTTTCCTCATCTTGGGTTTCATCCATAGGCTCTTTTGGCTCCTCCACTGGCTGACTTGGCTATTTCATTGTCTCCTCTGGTTGTACACTAGCACCTTCCATATGCTCATTTGACCTTTCCTCATCCTCGGCTCTTTCATCTTCTGCTGATATGACCCCCTCGGCCCGTTGTGATTCCACTGTATCGGATGCAGGGGTTTGTCATGGTGGCACGTCATGTATTGTCATATCAATAGTGCGGTCATCCAAGCCACTATCTTCAGGCTCTCTGGGGTTAGAAATAGTAAGCATGTGTTGTATTAAACTTACTAGTTATCTTTGCAAATAATCATGTGTAGTTTTTTAAAGCACTCTGCAAAATTGAAAGACCACATGGTGAGAATTCTTCTATAAACTAAATCAAAACTGACTGAATGCATTGCCAAATGGTTACCTTAGTCATGAAAGGTTTTAACGCAAAGTAGCTTTGCAGGACATATTCTGCATGGAGAAGACATCTCCAGCCGCAAGAATTTCCATCGGTTTGATTTGGTACATGTACATCTTTGATTGGGGCCTTGTATAGTTCATACCTTCCACATAGCTTTCCATAAGCAAGCAACAACCTCTTTATACAACTGCACAAAGGAGTATCAGGGTGTTAGCTTGAGGCTTTCAAATTTACATGGATATCTATAAGAAACATTTTCTGATACATAACACTTACAGCCTAATTTCAGGGTGGGTTCCTTTTATTGAATTAAACACCCACACTACTGGCTGCTCAACATCAAGGCATATGAGACTCCAGTGATGGTTGTTCTCATATGGAAAGATGATGACAGTAACTTCCAGCATAGCACAGTGGAGAAACCAACTCTCGAATGTTCCAGATGGACTGTTCTTCTATCTAATAATCATTGACATTTGTGGATCAAGAGAAAACACCTCCGTGTGGGTGTGCAGTGGGAGTTGACTTTTGATCAAGCTGCAAAGAGTATACTTGAGTTAGAAAACCTATTATCTGAGTTTTCAAAGCTAGCAAGATAGTAACACTTACTTAAGACAAGCATAGATAATTGTGTCTAAAATCTGAGCATCTGGATTCTGCAATAAATTAATGTTCACATTTTCCAGAGCTAGCTTTTTGGCTCCATCTATAAATGGTATCTCTGCAAGCAAACCATCCTTCATTGAAAGTAGAGTTTCTTGATTGCTTGCCTCTATGGACAGACTCACATTGCATTTTGTTTGCCTCTGGGACTCCACTGCTACTTTTGATTTCTCCTTAAGCTCTGTTTCCCTCATGTCCTCTGTTTGGCGAGCAATAGTCTCTGCCCTTACCCTTGTATTCACATCATGTGTGACATCTACAACTGTGAGTTGTGGCACTAGCTCAGGGGGGTATAACAAAATTTCCCTCATTTTCTTATCCCTGCAGACATTGGGGACCAGTAGTTTGTCATACCTCCACCTTATTCTTTTCAGTGTCTCACTATCTTTGTCCATTATAGTAACCCTGTGAGCATGGGCTGTAACAATGGTGATGTCACTGAAGTACTCCAGCAGGAAGTCCTCTGCTGCTTCTTGTAGAGCCATCAATGCCACCACCTTCCACCTTTTGATGCCCCAGGTAGCTTCTTCACATATGGACCTCACCATCCTCTGAAAGGGCAGCTTTGGTATGCATAAATCTACACATTTCTGTGCCTTTCTGATTTCTCTGAAAATTCCCATGCAGGTTTGTAACTTCTTCACCCTTGGACCTTTCAGAATTTTATTGGGTTTTCCAGGTCTCTTCTTTGGGGTTGCAGATCTGCTACTTGCCTTAGCTGCTAATCCTGGTCCCTTGCCTGCCTTCCTTGCAGTGGGTTTTGTTCTAGCCATTTCACTGTATACAAATAGAGGAGTCTCTCTCTCTCTCTCTCTCTCTCTCTCTCTCTCTCTCTCTCTCTCTCTCTCTCTCTCTCTCTCTCTCTCTCTCTCTCTCTCCTTTCTATAGCTTAGCATATTTAAAGAGAGAGAGAGTGAGAGACTCCCATTACTAATGGCGCGCATGGAGCATGTTTTGACCTCAAAAAACACCTCCGCGTGCCGTTAGTATAAGGTAACACAAAGACTCTCTCTCTCTCTCTCTCTCTCTCTCTCTCTTTCCCCCACCTTACATCCTCTCTCTATAACACACACACATACACACATAAACACATACACTGGTGGATGCACAGTACTAAAGGCGCGCATAGAGACATGCACACCGGTTGTGCCTCTCTACGCGCGCCTTTAGTAGAGAGAGAGAGAGAGAGAGAGAGAGAGAGAGAGAGAGAGAGAGAGAGAGAGGAGAGAGAGAGAGAGGGGGGCTGTGTGTGTGTGTGTATGTTATATTTGTGTGTCTGTGTGTTTGTGAGTGTGTGTGTCTCTGTGTGTGTCTGTCTGTGTGTGTGTATGTTATATTTGTGTCTCTTTGTGTTTGTATGTATGTTATATTTGTCTGTTTCTGTGTGTGTGTGTGTGTGTGTGTGTGTGTGTGTGTCTATATGTTATATTTGTGTGTGTGTGTGTGTGTCTATATGTTATATTTGTGTGTCTGTGTGTTTGTGTGTGTGTGTGTGTGTGTGTGTGTGTGTGTCTGTGTTTGTGTTGTATTTGTGTGTGTTGTGTTTGTGAGTGTATGTGTGTGTTGTTTGTTAAGACAGAGCTAGATATGCAATATACTCTGACTGAAACAGAGAGAGAGATGGAGGCAAAGGTAGAGGGAAATTTCAGAAGCAGAGGGAGAGAGAGAGAGGGCCAAACCTTCTAAGGACGTAGACCTTCGTTATGTCGAAGATGGGTCGGCTTGCTGTCGGAGACGCAGACGACGGCTCTTTCTCTCTCTCTCTCTCTCTCTCTCTCTTTCACGAGGTGTGGTTTTTCTCTCTCATGACCTCTATATATGACGTACAAAAGTATACGGTCTCAATAATGATCGCACGTGCGACAACATGCAATTATATTCTATTTTATAGTAACACGTGGGATGTCGCCGTGTGTATCCGTTATAAGTGTGATTTTGAGAGAGAGAAAGAGAGAGAACCATAGAAAGAGAGAGAGAGAGAGATAGATAGATAGTTCTATTATCGTCCTGGGAGGTCAAATATGACCTATGGGACCAAATGAACATGTCACGTGGTGTTAGTGGAGTTCATAAGTGACTCTCGATGCTCAAAAATGGCTGAAATGAGCGTCGCAATAGAGAGTCCACATCGTGGTTGGGAGAGGAAGGTATGTAGGGAGAGCTCATGGCTGAATATATGGGGAAAAGAGGACCTAATGTGGTCAAAAGCTGAGCACTCAAGTAGTGTGTGGTACTCACTCTCTCGCACTTGACGAGGGCATAAGGTGCAAAGTCGATGACACTCCTCGCCAGTGCCCCAACGTCCTGTCTCGCAGCGTAGAGAATGGGAGCTAAGACGAATGGAGGCAATGGTGCGGATCGCACTCAACGGGATGGGCTCAAGGATGTAGGAATGGGTTCGGTTACCTCGTTCCGAGAAGAAGAGAGATTTGTAGTTTGGGGCAACGTGTGTGGTGTAATGGCTGAAGCGAGAACCTCCGGATTTCTCCCAAGCCATGATACATTGGCGTTGTAAGAAGGCCTCATTAACTTGGGAGTCGATCGACGCATCTTTGACCAAGTGACATGCATCCCATCTTCCAAACCATTTCTTGATATCAAGCATCCACCCCGAACTTAGTATTTTGCTCTTACATGTCTTTTGAACCTTTTGACTTGCTTCATATGCGATTCTAAGAAGTCGATGCAAAGGGCTACGTTGTGTCTTACGCATGTACTCCACAACCCTTTCCATGCCCAAGCCCTCAATGGGAAGCGATCCGGACTCAAGAAGTAAGAGCATGTAGGGTGTTTGTGTCTTGACTTGGAGAAAGTTGGTGAGAAAACGCTTTTGGACATTCTCAAACTCTTTCCAAGTAGACTTCCCGATGCTTCCACCCCACACCTCCACTCCATAAAGAAGCACCGGTGTCACCAATGTGTCAAAGAGGTACTTTTTGAGAGCCCAACACTTGATCTCTCCTGCATTGCACATGTTCTCAAATGCATAATAAGCCCTCTTTCCGGCTTCCAAGCGACGCATTGCACAATCCTTCCATTTATGATTGGATGGAACCTCAAGGCCAAGGTACTTGAAGTGATCTACCACTTCAAGTTTCTCATTGTTGTATACAATGCATGGATTTTCGTCATTGAGGGTCTTTACAAGCATAACCTTGGTTTTGGATCCATTCACGATCAGCCCGCTATGTAGGCAAAAGCGTTCCAAGACACTCATAAGCTTTTGTGCATCTTCTAAGGTATGTGCCAAGAGCACTACATCATCGGCATAAAGCAAAAGCATGATCACCGCATTTCCAATCATAACCTCTTCTATGCCTTCTTGCTGCATAAAATCAAGAACCATGTATTCCAATTCATCAATGAGTAGCCCAAAGAGGGTTGGGGAAAGTGGGCATCCTTGTTTGACACCAATAGTGCTTGCAAAAAATTCTGAAATTCCATCTCCCATACGTAATCGACATATCACTTTTTGGTAGATGCGAAAGACTGCATGCATAAATTCTCTCGGCACTTGAAGGCTTTGCATACGTCTCCAAAGATTTCCTCGCGGTACCATGTCAAAAGCTTTCTTGAAATCCACAAAGCAACAATACAACTTTTTTCCTTTCAATCGAGACGCTTCCATAAGAACTCGAAGAGTGACAAGGTGATCAATAGTGCTATGATGCTTTCGAAAACCTGCTTGGCCAAGCGCACGTTTGCCATTCTTTTCAGCCCATTCACTTATCTTCATCTCCATGATACATCCAAATAACTTTGCCATCAAAGAACCAACCATTATAGTGCGATAGTTGTTCACATTGTTTACATCTCCTCCTTTGTGCAAAGGTTTGATCCAATTTGCACTCCAATCATGAGGCATGCCATACTGAAGTGCAAGGTTAAACATATCGCATATCCAATATCGTGTTTTCTTGCTCGTCCATTTAATCATTTCAGCCTTGACACCTTGAAGGTCACCTGCCTTGCGAGTAGCAAGTTTCTCAAGCGCGCGGCATACATCTTCAATGGTAAAGAAGGGAGACATAAATGGAAGGGAGCTACAACCCTCCATCTTATCAACATTGGGTTGCTCATAGAGGTTCTTACAATGCATATACATATCCTCAAGAGTCAAGTCACCAAAGCTCTCAACGCGCTTGCCTTTTAGATTTTGCCAAAACTTGCCACATGCATGTGCTTTCTCTTGTGCTAAAAGAAGTTGTTTTTCGACTTCCCACCTTCTCCTCTTCTTTTGAACAAGTGCTTTGTATGTGTGTGAACATTCCAAGTAAACTTCCTTGTCTTTGATTGCATCCAATCTTAGCAAGTGTTTTCGGGCTTGACTACATTCCATGTCAAACCATTTCTTCTTGGTGCTACCCTTCTTAGACCTTTTGCAAGAAATGTGTTTCACTGAAAAGCATTCCTTCGCACAAGAGAAAATTACTTCTTTGAAAACTTTCCACTTGCATTCTAATGTTGGGCTCCCTTGATGCTCTATCATGCTTAACATTTGGTCCACCATATCAGCATATATAAGTGCTCGTTTGAAGTCTAGACGTAGGTACAAATGATTCACATCATGATTGGAGGCTACATGCTCGGGCCGTTTACCACACTTGAGGTCAATACATAACATCCTATGATCCGATTCCGGATTCCATTCACCAAGTGTAAAGCTTTGTATGCATTCTAGAGTGGCTTCTGAGAACAACATATAGTCAATCACGCTAGCACCATTGTGCTTTCTACATGTAAAGTCATTGGTGCCTTGCCATAGAGATACACCATTTGCAATGAGCATTCCGGTACTATTGCACATATGTAGAAGTGACTTTCCATAGTGATCCACTTCTTTTGCATCATTAGAACTTCGATTATACATGTATGAGTCATCCACTCTTTTTGATACATGCGGCATGTCGACTTGTTGTGTGTCGTGTTGTAACATATTTGTGCGAGCATTCATGTCTCCAAAAACAATGACTTCACCTTGATCCTTGTAATGAGCAATGTCTTCCTCTAGTTCAACAAAGGGCTGATCTCTATCCATATTCAAGCGAGCATAAAAGTTGGAGTCATAGTGAGGAATGTAGCAGCCGGCCACAAACATGACTTGACCATTTGGTGGGCTGATTTTCAGCCATAAGTAGCGTTTATACTTATCTTCTTTGACAATGGAAACATCTTTCAAACCCTTTTTGGTCATACATGCTACGCCTCCTTGGCCTCTTCGTTGCTTTGCATTTTTGGCCCACATCAAAGAATGTACATCGTATTTGTCAAATCCAAGAATTCGTTGCGCATCATGCTCCCATGTTTCGACAAGAAGTATCACATCGGAGTCATTGGTAAGCTCATCAATGCCAATTCCCGCATTCCATGGATACCCGTTACAATTCCAAAAGCTTATTCGCAAGCGTGAGTTGGTCTCATAGATCATGTGTCCCTATTTGTTGAGAGAGAGAGAGAGAGAGAGAGAGAGAGAGAGAGAGAGAGAACGAGAGAGAGAGAGAGACTCATTACTGCCAGAGAGTGATAGAGAGAGAGAGAGAGAGAGAGAGAGAGAGAGAGAGAGAGAGAGAGAGAGAGAGAGAGAGAGAGAGAGAAAACCATAGAAAGAGAGAAGGAGAGAGAGAGAGAGACAGATTGAGAGAGAGATAGAGAGAGGAACTCCTTACTGTCAGAGAGAGAGAAAGGGAGAGAGACAGAGTGAGTTTGATAGACAAAAAGCAATGGAGGAGACACCTCCCTTGGAGTTTCTGCAAACCCCACCAACAAAAGGTGATCTCTCACTCTTTCTCTCTGTATTTCCAATAGTTGGTAGCAAATTGTGTGTGTGTGTAAACAAAGAAAAACCCATACTCTTGTTCAACACACACACCTCAACACATACTTACATAGACAGACACACACACATACACACACATACACACACACACACACACACCTCAACACATACTTACATAGACACACACACACACACACCCCTCAACACATACTTACATAGACAGACACACACACACACAGACATACACTCTCTCTCTCTCTCTCTCTCTCTCTCTCTCTCTCTCTCTCTCTCTCTCTCTCTCTCTCTCTCTCTCTCTCTCTCTCCCCTCTCTGTCCCCGTTACTAACAGCGCGCAGAGCCAACCAAACACTGGCTGCAGCTCTCTCCGCGCACCTATAGTATAGTTATGACTCTCTCTCTCTCTCTCTCTCTCTCTCTCTCTCTCTCTCTCTCTCTCTCTCTCTCTCTCTCAATTGTACTTAAGGCGCGCATAGAGAGTTGCAAAAAGTATGTTTTCGTCCTTGCGCACCTTTAGTACAAAGAGACACATACAGAGAGAGAGAGAGAGAGAGAGAGAGAGAGAGAGAGAGAGAGTCTATGTGTGTTTTTTAATATTCTTTGGACAGAGAAAAAGAGAGAGACAGAAAGAGAGAGAGAGAGAGAGAGAGAGAGAGAGAGAGAGAGAGAGAGAGAGAGAGAGAGAGAGAGTCTATGTGTGTTTTTTAATGTTCTTTGGAGAGTGAGAGAAAGAGAGAGACAGAGAGAGAGAGAGAGAGAGAGAGAGAGAGAGAGAGAGAGAGAGAGAGAGAGAGAGAGACTATGTGTGTTTTTTAATGTTCTTTGTAGAGAGAGAGAGAGAGAGAGAGAGAGAGAGAGAGAGAGAGAGAGAGAGAGAGAGAGAGACTTGTCATGTTTCCTGATGAATAGGATTAAGGTCCAGTAGGCAGAAGAGGCTGAAACCAGACCCAGAGCTTGTGCCAGGATTTCAACCTTTGCAGGCTTAGTTGCTTAATGTTTCTGCCAAAAGAACTGTTGACTTTTGTCTAGACATATCTGAAGAAGAGTCAATTGGTGAAGATCAATCAGAGAGGTCACCAGGCCAAGAGGATCCCTCACCCTACAAGGGTCCCTCACCCTGTACAGTACTTGTCAAGAAAAATACAAGAAAGAGGAATATAGACTTCTCAGATGATGCAGATGTGCCAGAAAGCAGTCCCTGTGCAACTAAAGGTAAAGCCAAAGAGGATGTGTCTTCTCTGGAAGACCCAACCGCAATTGATGAGAGGCTGTTTGATTTTGCAGCATCTTGTGGTGCTGGGGACAAGGTTGATCTAGTTCATTCTATGTTTAACCCAAAGTTCGACATTGAAGATCTGTTAGCTTAGCACAGTGAATTCTTGCAGTCCTACAGAGATAAGTTTGAAGTGATGGTGCAGGTAGGGAGGGTTGGTCTGTCCACTATGACTCTTGTGCATTTAAATGACTGTGGTGGAAAGGGACAGGGACTGAAGAAGTATAGGGAATTACCACCTTCTTGCCGACATTCAGCCTGCCCTTTGCACCAAAAAGAATGCAAACTCATTCAGGAATCCTTTGGCTTTATGATTTACCTAAACAGCCTGTTTGGATTCCTCATGCAGAATCCTGATGAGGTGTTAGAGGAGCAGGATGAAGCACCAGATGAAGAATGCGAGGAGACAACTCATATACAAGAAGTCGAGGAGGTTGAAGATACAGTCGACCTTGAGGTTGAGGCAATTGAAGTACAAAGAAGTAAGATGCTCTCTGCGAAAACCACAGAAATCAAACTTCCTTTGGATGTCAGTCACTTCACTGAGAAGCATGCTCAGATGATGCTGCCTGCTGTGACTGACTTCAGGATTGGAGACAGGACCTATATCTTTTTACATGATGTGCAAATCATCTTTTATTTAAGGGAGGATTTCTCCCTGGCTATTATTTCCAGAGTCCAAGAGGAGAGGAGTGGATTTGTTTCAGAGGATAGTAGTGATGATGAGGCAATGGAAACATCCAACAATCCAATGGAATGCCTCCGACGATGCTTTGAGAAAGCTGAAAAATACAAGGAGACACTACCTGATGAAGCCACCTTCCAAGCAATAAGACAAAGCCTAAGACCATCAACAAGTAACAAAGAAGTGGAGGATTGGTTTAACCATTCAGGTCAGGGGTCAACTACATCTGTAGACCTGTGGCAGGAAAACCTCTTTCTGCAGGATGAGAGCTTCATGGTAACTCTCTGTGTGTGTGTGTGTGTGTGTGTGTGTGTGTGTGTGTGTGTGTGTGTGTGTGTGTGTGTGTGTGAACTTACTCTGACATGATATGTGCAGTCTTGGATTGCTGACAAGGATGACTTCTTTCGGGGGCGGACTCGAGAGTATCGTGGAAGGGATGCGGCCCTAGCGCAGTACCTTTCAAAGCTTTGCGAGTTGCCGATAGTACTTTTTCACAATTCCATGTCACAAGAGGGTTCAATAGCAACTTACACATTCAAGACACTATCACGCTTCTTGGGTGGACCCGTGCTGCCCAAAAGTGCAGATAAAGTCATTCTTGTGGACAAAGTGTTTGCTAGAGATTGTTTTGGTTACTGCCCGGGCTATACAGGTGGTCGGGCAGCGTATTACTACACCTACACAGCAATGGCACTAGTTCTTGGTAGACAAAACCCAGATGAACTTTTAAAGTATGGCAAACATATTATGATTCATTACAAGGGTGATGTGCCAAAAAACAAAATTGAAGCTTCAAAATCTTGATACACTTCAAGTAGCGTAGATCATGTATTACATAAATTTTGTACAATGTCATCCACTCAGAGTATCTTTATCCACTTGTGGTTCACATACACCATTGTCTCTCTCCACCTTCGTTGACTTTCACGAGCTCCGGAGTTGTTGTATGCCATTGATCTTTTAACTTTTTGTTGTTGTAAATGTCTGATGGCTTGTGTTGTTGCTGAATTTGCCAAGACTTCTTTTGCCTGCATTCGATGAATGATTCTACGATAGAACCATTCAAATAGTTCTCTCAAACTATTAGCCTTGATTCGAGAGCCACCATGTCGTGTGTGCCTGAAATAAGCATTTCTCGCCATGTAATGAGACTTTTCCATCCCTTGGGTATTCCATATTGCCGGGTTCCCATACTTTTGTATAAAATATGGTAAATGATTGAAGATGATGTGCTGGATATGAAAACAGATTAGTTAGAATGTTTTACACTCACATAGTTGCACATAAAAGAGAATCAAATACACGATAATACCTTGTAGTGAGTAAATTGGGTGTTTGTCCATGCTGTCTTGAATGATTTTTTGAGAAGGTTGAGATTCTCCTTGCACTTGTTCATATCACCTTGTGACCAGTCATCTTTGTCACACATCAAAAATAGGATGTCTATTGATCGCCAAACCTCAACCTTCGCGTTACGAGTAGTTGGTTCTTGGTCTTTGACTGCAATATGTAGCTTTTTCCAGCTCTGATACTCTACCTTGCTAACATAAGATGTGTTATATATTTTTCCATGTTTTGTTAGCTTTGGATCTCTTATACCTTGGGGTTTAGATAAAAACCTCCATGCCTTCACCCCACCGATGGATGGTTTGCATGGGACATCCTTCTCAGCAGTTGATCTCTTTTCATCCCGCTGGATTTTCACATTGCCACCATGAGCCCCATATCCGACAATACCAATTCTAAGCACTGCAGGGTTACTTGTCGCTCTGCTGAGTTCTTAATCTTCCAAGCAAACCCGATATATAAGTAGACCAATTTCTCCACAATTCTACAAAGGGCATGCATTGTACAGATGTGGACATTCACAAGTGGTATCTTCAAAACCGATCGAAAAGCAGGATCCTCAATGTGACGTGTTGGAGCTTTTCTCCACCACTTTGGGTCCATGACCTTTGCAGGCTCCATGCAGAACAAACACGGAGACTTTGCCATTGCACCCATTCCACAATTATACATGCACTTTAATGTTTTGAGGTCACCTGCAAGATGCCACTGAACTTTAAAGTCTCCCCTTCCATCTAGACGTAGTACCTCTCCTTGGTTAGTCTGTCGATCAATCACCTCCGGAATATTAGTTCGATGGAACACCCAATATAGAATCTCATGATCTTCTTTCTTTACCTGCAACAAAAAATAAATGAGACTTAAGTAGATGTGAACATTTGAGCTTACCTGAGAATCTCGCTTACCTCAAACGCACCAAGCCACCATATGTTAGATTCTGATTGAACACTAAAATACAAAGGATCATCACTGGGAAACTTTGAGAGGGCTCTATTCATTAAAGTAATAGTAACACGCTCTAGATTTTTCTCTTTAACAAGCTCACACTCATCCAGTTTTAACACAAAATGTAATACCCCTCGTGACTCTTCAAATGTGATGTAAAACTCCACCATTCTCTTCTGTAACATCAGCAGGTCCATAAAAATATTATTGAACTCATCATATGCCATGTTTGCTCCATGGCCACTGTAAGTTGCTTTAATATGAAAGGGTTGTCCAAGATAGTCTCCCTATGCCTCGTTAGGGTGAAGCCTCTCTTTCCAAAGACTTGAGGCTGATGGTAGAAGTTTGGATTTTATACCCTTCTTAACAAAGATGGATGAGACAGACTTTTGGATAGCCGAATATCCTCTTTTGCTTACACCAAGTGAATCAAGTGTGCCTTGTATCTCATTTGCAGGCACTGAGTTCTCTGAAATAAAGCGGTCCACTACATTTCGTTGTAGGACCTTAAACTTCTTGTCATGTACTATATCTGCTGCCAGGCTTCTACTTATAAGTGGCTTCAATCTCTTTCCTATATTGGATTTGGGGTCAATGTTTTCCTTGTCAAGATAGATTGAATCTCTACATGAAGACAATGCATAAGTAAATAACATAAAATTTTCTTCACTAACACTATTTAGGCACATGAAAACACTGCATAACAAGAAAAAACAAAAATATTACTTAACTAAGATAATCTAGCCAACCAAGAAGCATCACCTTAATGCTTGGATTCTTTTCTTGAGACCTCCGGATGCAACCTCCAATGTTTCAAGATTGCGCAATTTCCTCTTTCGGATACGACCACCCAACATTGTGTTCTTCATTTGACTACTTCGCACCTTTCCTTTCAGTTCTTGTACCTCTGTTTTGTGTTGCAAAATGGTAACCTGATCTGTAGAATGTAAATGTGAAAGGCGAACAATCTCACATTGTTGAGCTTGGAGAATGCCCTTATAAGTTTCAGCTTCCCTTGTAAGAGATTTACAATAACCCAGAAGGCCCTTTTCTCCATCACCAGCAAAGGTCATCATAAGCTTGTAGGATTGACAAACGGTGGAGACGCATTAGTCATTGGATTCTTAGGGTAGAGAGAGCCTCTCGTCCAGATATCTATGTGTTTAGCTCCCTGAGCTCTGAGCGTGTCTATGGAAGCGGGAGGTATACGTGTGTTTGTTTTACTACGCTTAATCAATGGTTGGTACTCATTGTCCAAATCAATGTGAAGGTGATATTTGGCTCGTTTCTGGGTAACATTTGTGCCATTTGAGGAGTGCGCCATTAGCCAAATGTGCAGGTTTAATGGAAAGTGAATAGCGGCTGTGCCTTCGTCCCTCCATGTTAGCCTCATTCCCTCCATATTGACGCGGTTCATTCAATGCAACGGAAAAGAGGATTATCCATCAATCACTACGAACAAATGTTCAGAGGAGTAAGGAATCTACTTAAAGTACACTTTTTGAACTTTTACTATGAAAGACCCAGCTCTATTATTTGCCATTTTTTCTAGAAAGAGAATGCAAAAAAATACATTTTCTTAGAAGGCCCTCCAATTGACCTCCGAAATTCCCTAATGTAAAACTTAATGTCAATTGCTGACCCAACGGAAACCTCTAAGGAAACACCCAGAAAAGCAAAGATATTTGAACCAAAAAACTCAATAAAGACTAATTTTCGACCCCTTTTTTGGCATTTTTGGACGTTTGGAAACAAAAAGTTAATAAACAACGGGTTTTGAATTCGATGTTCGCCCTGCGGCGCATAAATATTCTTCGTTGGATAGATCTTTACGGTCTCTTGGGACAATTTCCTACGACGTTAAAATAATCTTCCTCGACCGTCAGCTCTCGTCTCGTTCCACGTGTACACCCTCACTCTCTCTCTAACTTTCTCTCTCCTCCCCACCCCCTCATCGCGATTATCAACAATTCTCACCCCCCTCTCACTTTCTCTCTCCTTTTTTCCGATTATTGTCTCTCTCTCTCTCTCTCTCTCTCTCTCTCTCTCTCTCTCTCTCTCTCTCCCACTCTCTCTTTCTGTCTTTTGCCCACTTGTGTCCGGGCTCAACCTTCTCTGTCCTTTCGTACAGCCCACGCGCACGTATGCACTCAGTGCCACTCACACTCTAGTCTCTCTCTCGCATGCGCTTTGCTCTGCAGTCAGTGCCCTGCTTCCTCTCTCTCTCTCTCTCTCTCTCTCTCTCTCTCTCTCTCTCTCTCTCTCTCTCCTCCTCACGCGTAGGCCAGAACACGGTAATGTTGTACAGTTCTCTCACTCTCTCTCCCCACTTTGTCGTGTAGCAAACCCACACACTATGTGACTGTGACATACACACCCACCGGCCAGCCACCCTTGTCGTGTACTAGTACAGGCTGTAGCCCCATCCCCACCGTCTTCGCCTTGAACTACTCTCTCTACACCAGAATCTGCCATGTGAGCGCGTGTATTACACACTACAAGCGACCACCGGGCTTGGACCTCGCTCGTGTTGTCTCTCTTGCCATCACCCACTGGTCAACGCGTTGCCTGGTGCAACCAAGTAAGCGAAGGTAAATCTTTTGTTTTTAATTTATTTTATTTTTAGTTTTTATTAAATTTAGTTCATTTATTTATTTAAATAATAATAATAATAATAAATCATATCAATAAAAAAAAACACACCAAAAATTTATAAAAAAGTAAAAAACCTCATTAAAATTCAAAAAAGAGTTTAAAAAATTACAAAAAAACACCTAAAAATTTAGATTTTAGAAAAACTCATTATAAATTTTTAAAGAAAAATTTACAAACCTTATTGGGAAAATTATTACAAAACCAAAAATTTACCAAAAAATAAAAAAAATAATTGAAAACACATAAAAAAATCATGGAGAAATAAAAAAAATACATAGAAAATCATAAAATTTCAAAAATTCCATAGAAAAGTTACAAAAAGTGTAAAAAAGAAAGAAAAGCCACGAGAAAATCATTAAAAATCATAAATTGCCAAAAAAAATCACAATAAATTAAAAACATTATAAGATCTTCAAAATTTACAGAATTCAAAAAAAGGTAGAAAATTCACAAAAAGTTCATTAGAAATTAAAATTTTTCACAAAAATTATAAAAAATCATAAAAATACTAAAAATTTTAGGAAATTCAAAATTTCACAAACAATTGATAAAAATAAAAAGAAAGTATTCGAAAGTGCCAAAAAGCCACCAGAAAATTAAAAAAAGCAACGCCGGGAAGTGTACCGCACAGTGAGTAAAAATTGAGAAGTTCAACTAGGAAAGAACGGAGCAAAGGGCGGAATAGTCAAAAATAGCAGGAGGATAGGCAAAAAAAGCTAAAATCGACCAACTCAAAGCCGTTCGAGGGGCAGACAAATTTCAAAAATTTTGCATGCTAGAAACGGGCAGGTGCAAGTGAGTGCATTGCAAATTAGCTTCTAACCGGACGAACAAGGGCACAAATCACCGTGGATAGCCGATTAGGCTATTCAAGGCCTAGATCAATTCTACAACTTTCAAGCTAGAGTTAATCAACTCTTGTGAGTCTGAAGAACAGTCAACTGCAAAAGTGCTTTAGCTAAAGCAGTTTAACCAAAATCAGGCAAGAGAAATTTTGCTAATCAATACCAGAATCTGCTAGGAGACAATTTTTGTAGATCAAGTCAACATGGACTCAAATCGAGCTGAGAGTTCAAGTACAAGACAACAAGCTAGTAGGAGTGGCAACACATGCACAACTGCAACAGAGCAGATTCTATAGCTATATGGCTACAATGGAGATAAATTTTTGTAGATCAAGTCCACATGGACTCAAATCGAGCTGAGAGTTCAAGTACAAGACATCAAGCTAGTAGGAGTGGCAATACATGCACAATTGCAACAGAGCAGATTCTATAGCTATATGGCTACAATGGAGAAAATTTTTTATACACAGATACAGAAGGTCATAGGTATCTTATAAGCAATAGGAGCCACGATCCTATTGATTAGAGTAAAGCCATATTTAGATAACTCCCAGATGTTTAGAGGCTTCAGTGGAGCCAGGTATTGCAAGCTCAAAGATGAAGTGCAAATAGAAGTTGAGAAAATTGACCCAAGTGGTTATCCAAAAATCTGCACAAGTCCGCAAAGCATCCATTTAGTGCATATGCAATCAGGGTCATTGTACCTGGATTAGAGTTGTCAGATCTATAATCAAGAACCAAAATTGCAAGATCCAACATATCAGCCAATTGAAGCCGATCTAATTGGAGAACCACGTCAAAGACAATACGAAGGTCAAGATGGAGCAGTCTATAGCTTGATGCTTAGTGTCTTGAAAGAAGATGTTGATAACTTGGCAAGTAGAGAAATAGAAGCTCCTTTGGTAGCGCTTGACCTAACAGAACCAAACGAAATACCACCAGTCATGGAGTATTTCTCAGATTATAGATGAAAAGGTGGACATTTTTTTGAAGATTGTCTAAGAAATCTACACAACAAGGACATATCAACCACCAAGCAAGGCACATAGAAAATTGGAAACGCGAATTTCGATGTAAGTGCATCTAACTTCTCACTTTTAATGCAATCGAATGATTATGCATTACCATTAAAAGCACCAGTAAAACACAGCAAGTTCAAAATCAACATAAAGATGCAGAAGCATCTGAAAAGCTTGAAATTGATTCTATGAACAATAAATTCCTCCATGAATTTGGTGAAGATGTGCAAATATCACTGAATGTTGAAAAGACTGTTAGGTTTGCAAATGATTTTGCATCCACTGTCACCAATGTGCAATCATTCACGAGTCTAAGGGACACATCAAACAGATTGTTGTTAGCATTGTATGGTACACATAATTCATATGCACATTATGTAGACCAAAAAGGGAAACTGTATGAAAAGGATCAACCAGTGTTTGAACGGTCCACATACTAGCTCATAGAAGTGCCTCCAAAGATAAATTAGAAAGCATGGTTCATTTCAGATGCAAGAATTTATTATAGCACATCCTCTCTAGAGCTGAAGGATATCAACCGAGTGAACCCAGAAATCTGTTCAGAGTCAAACTCTCCTCCATCAAAAATCAAGATTTGATGTTGTGACCAAACGAGCATATACTTTGACCAAAACGGTCGTAGATATAGACGAGAGTCTAGCATGTGCGATGCCTTCACTATGGGAGAATGTTGCTGTTACCGCACAACATTACCGCATAAGAGGAGAGAGAGAGCTTCAAGAAAGAGAGAGATTGTATGGTGCAGACCCGCCGGCGCGTTTCCCAAATTTTCCGTGAGCATTACCGCATTTATTACCGCAATAATAACCGCCCAGATTACCGCAACAGGAAAAGAGAATCCACATGGCCCATTCCTCTCCCACTTTTCCCTTTTTATAAATCCTATTCTATTTTGTTACTCTTCAGAAATTGGTACCCCCTTTTTGCATGGAGTGTAAGAAATCCCATTCTCATTGGGATTTTTAGTACCTCTCTTCTCTTTGCTTGCCTCATCTATTGGTATGATTCTCCTACTCTACTCATCTGTACTCCATGAGATTCTATATCAAAAAATATTTTGTTTCCACCTCAAAATCTTATGTCAACTATGCATTCATATGGAAATGGCAAGAGAACGATGATCAAAATTGTATTGTCTTGCATTCATAAACAAATAGCGCTTTTGTACAGCATAAGTAGAGAAAGAAGTCAAAATCCAAAAGATATTTATTAATTTTCATCCTCCAAGAGATCTCCACAAGTGCTTACATCCATGTCCAACCCCATGGTAGCTAAATCAACAAATAAATCTATTGATTCATCCTCTACAGCCTCTCTTATTGAATCATCATCATCCTCTCCATCCTCGTCCTCCTCCTCACTATGGTTGGTTATTGGGAATGGTTGGTTCTCCTCGACCTCAACTGCATCATCCGCATTGGAGTCTTCTTGAGATGGTATGGTGGGATCTGCCAAAGTCTCTATGTTTGTATCTGCAAAGATAGATCTGCTCCGTGGTGTGACTGGAATAACATACCATAGTCGTCTTCGATACATACAAGGCACATAAAACACCTGTAGGTCATAAAGAAAACAACAACATGAATGTAGTTTTGTATGTATCATATAATGTTTTAGTGAGTTGCACATGGACTTTACCTGCTCACAACTACTAGGTTGCACCAAGTTGTCGGTCTTCCCACGATGAAATTGCCCGAAGTCTACCATATAGAGTCCATTCTCATTTCTCTTAACCTCACCCGCAAACCATCGGCAGTCAAAGAGATATTTGTGAAATGTTCTGAAATCCACTTTGATTATCCTCTCTATTGTTCCACATTCCCTCACCTCTTGTGTTGTCGTGTCAAAGTTGCCCATAACTCCACTATCGTGAGTGGTTCGACGCTCATCTATCTTGCGGGTTCAAAAATGACGTCCTTCGGACCACATAGAGTTGAATGTGAAGGCCTGCAAAAACCAATCAAGATAGATGAGAGAGAGAGAGAGAGAGAGAGAGAGAGAGAGAGAGAGGTGACACACACACACACACCCACACCCACACACACACTCGCACATACACACTAAACACATTGAGTATATTACCCTTGGTAGACATCCTCGCGCGTACTCCCATTCTTTAGGGCTTATTTGTTCTCCTTGTGCCTTGGCCTTGGTCATGGAATTGTGTATCCACCCAACTGGAATTAGATCAGGGTATTTGGCAAGCTCTTTAGGAAAGGGAGGTGCTCGCCTACTGCCATGCGACCTCTTCCATGCTTCCCTCTCCCTTTCTCTCGTTGTATGCACCTCCACATACATATCCACCCATTTGCCCATGATGGGAGCATTGAGTAGACAATGCTTGTTGAATATGGCTTGAAATTCCCTATCCAAAATCAAGAGAGAACCTTTCCCACTTGGAATGTTTGCATGTTTTTTTGGATCCTCTTCCTCCGTCTTTAAACGAGGCAATGATGGGTCTATTGTGAAAAGATATTGAGAGACATACACAAAAGCCTCTTGTACAATCCAACCGTCTGCCATGCTTGCCTGAACACATGTACATGAAACCATTAGTGATTAATGTAACCAATAAAAAGCGTTGTGAATACAATCCAATCCTAATAAGGTTTAAGGCTTAAGATCGATGAATACCTCTGGTTGTGATCGTAGCCTTACAAAGTCTTTCAAGGTCTTTAGGAACCTCTCAAGAAAGAAAATCCACCTGGACTGAACCACACCACAAATGGCTATCTCCTCAACAAGATGGAGCAATAGGTGAACTTGGCTAACAAGGATAGAATGTGGGAATGCATCCTCAATAGCACAAGTTGATTCAATCGCTAGAAGTCGAGCTATTGGAATGGCTGAAACTTCGATTTCTTTGGAACTCACAACCCTGTAACCAAAAAACCCTTCATTTTCTTCATAGTAAAGTTAGTCTTCAAAGTAAAGTTTAGGAGGGAGGATCAAATGTTCTATACCTGACAAATTCTCCCACCTTGAATATTGTAGTCTTTACCTTCATGTCCGCAAATCCACTAATGCTAATTGGAAGCACAAACTATTGCACAAACAAAAAGACTTTTTAGTATCCAGAACCCTAAACCACATACACACACACTCACATACACACACACACACACACACACACACACACACACACACACACACACACACACACACACACACACACACACACACACACACACACACACACACACATTACCTGAAGAATCTTGTGCCAATCATGGGATTTGAGCCCATACAATTGTGTGGATCCTCCTTTCTCAGTTTTAGTGAAGGCACCCTTGAGCGAACGCATATAACCTGTTGGAGTACGGATGGATGCAATGACTTGTTTCATCCACTCTTGATCCACCCTTGATAGAATCCAAGGTGCCTTTGGAAGAACCATCTTCCCCCGAGGCCCCATGCGAGGTGTGGCCGAAGGAGGGAGCCTCCTTATGGCCCTCATGTCCTCTCTAGCCCCCAATTAATCTTTCTTGCCTACTATGTGATCCCATATAGATTGCCCAACATTTTTGAACACATGCATTGGATCCAATAGGTGTTGGATTTTTAATGAAGCCCAATAGGGTAGTGATAAGAAAATAGAGTACCTAGACATACCCCTAGGTGGATCATTGGGAGGAGGCAATGTGTTGTGATGCTCGTTCCAATGTCTTGCCCAATCGGCCATGGTCCAATGGAGTGGCTCCATCCCATTGCACGGTGGAGCATAAGATGGATGTGTGGGCGGCAAGAAGAGATGGTTATTGGGGTAGATCACCTTACCAAGTAGAGCGGGTCTCTTTGTCACGAGTGAGGGTCCACAAAGCATGCCCTATGTCCAGATGTCGATAGTCCTACAAAAACAAAAGACATAACCCCATATAAGCGACCAATTCAAAGACATTAAAGAGCGTCACAAAGTATAAGCTTACCAGAAATCTCTCCAAGCCCGGGGTAATCATGCATGGTCCACATGAGAATGCACTTGATCATTGTGCGCCGATCACGAAGTGGTCTTGATACATCAAAAACATCTATGCCGTTCCATAGCTCTTGAAGCTCTTCAATCAAAGGTGCTAAATATACATCCATGTTTTTCACCTTGTGTTTTCCTGGGACTAGAAGAGAACGCAAAATGTTCCCCTTCTTGGTTGACTCCCATGGTGGAATGTTGTAGTTCACAACAACCACTGGCCAAGTACTCCATGAGGTAGACCGATGCCCAAATGGGTTTACCCCATCACCAGCCAGACCAAGCCTCAAGTGACGAGGCTCTTCTCTAAACTCCGGCCATGTCTGCTCAATGTGTTGCCATGCCGGCGAGTCAGCCGGCACTCTCATAACCCCATCGGTGGAGCGATTTGTCATATGCCATGTAAGAAGATCGCTTGTTCCTTTGGTGTTGAACATGTGCTTGATGCGGGGAATGAGGGGGAAATGACGAAGAACCTTGCGAGGTATTGTGGTTCCTTGCATTCCCTCTTTGTACCTTGATTCTCCACACTCGGGGCAAGCATCAAGCCCTGCATGTTCATTGCGGAATAACACGCAATCATTGACACATGCATGTATGCGATCATAGTCCATCCCAAGCCCTATCACCACCTGTCGTGCCTTCCTTCGATTTTCTAGAAGATGATTGCCTTTAGGCATCATCTTGCCTAATAGCCTATGACATAATTAAAGAACACTCGTTATTGCATATAACCACGAAAAAAACTCACAACTAACACTTATTACACTTAAACGTACCTCAATAGTGCATCGACCCCTGCATTGCTCCATCCAAACATTGCTTGAATATTCAAGATCTCAAGAGACGATTGTAATATGGAGTAGGAGCATCCCTCGTAAAGAGCGGTGTGTGCTGCCTCTAGCAATGAATATTTGGTTTTTTGGGCGGCTTCTTCACATGCACACTCATGCTCACACTCATTCGCCGCCTCACGTGCAAGAAGATCCTCAACCATATTGTGCAAATGATCTTCCTCCACCTCCATGTGGGGCGGGGTGGTGGGAGATCTCCATATGTGGTGGATGTAGGATGCGCATGTGCTCGTGTGGACCCACCCACATCGGACGACGGGTGTGACCCCCCTCCCATGACTGCTTCTTAGCGCAATCTCTCTTCCGTCCTCCTCCCGCCTTCGCCCCCGATCACACTCCAATGGGGAGCGACATCAATGGATGCCAAAACCCTCGGATCGCTAGTTTCCATTCGAGCGCGTTTTCTCGGATCGTCCCATAGCCCATAATCATCCACATGAGCCAAGCATATACGCCGAAGCCGTGCAATTGCACGCTTACATCACGTACATGGGCATGGTAATTGCTCGCTCAACCATCGAGTTCATTCCGCGCCAACCGGCGGACCCACGTTGTCAGGAGTTTTTTGAAGCAACGGATTGCGCATATGTACATATACATGCATGGTGCATCAAATAAAGAATTGCCCATTTTTCAGAGCCAGGTGGTTACGTGGGGCCCACATGTGTACAGGTAGGACAGGGTGTACATAGTGCATCGATTTTCACTATTACCAGTACCAGTGTGTTTTTTCTATAATAAAGAGGAGTTGGTAGCGCGTAAAACTTCTCGAGGAAGCTATCCGCGGGACGACGACATGAGGTAAGCAGGTGCATCAGATGGCATCTAGTGGCGTCAGGAGGGCGAATGGGGTTAATACTTGCACGCGGAGAAGTATGGACACGACGTGGGTGTTTTCTTGTGATACTTATGCAGAAAGGTCATCATGAGGACCACTTTTTGGGGCCACTTCACGTGGTTGTGGGATGCATTATTTGGAAAACTGAGTGCCAGGTGTGCGGATGATGCAAAAAGGTGACAACTATGCACTGCGAGGTCAGTTTTTGGCCTGTTCGGGGTCCGTTTGAGGTCATCTAAAAGGCCACGGGTGCCCAACTAATGAAGCTAAGTGTGGAAACTGAAAAAACAGAGATAAGACCAGAAAAAAAGTGGAGAAGAGAGGAGGAACAACCGCAAGTGTGTTTTTGCTATTTTTGGAGCATTTTTTGGCCCTAAACTGCACATCTGAGGTCAGATTTGAGCACTTTGACATTGTAGACTGTGGTTTTTGGGCGTTCCGAACGCAATGGCGCTGTCCATTTTACCAAATTCCTCACAAATTTTCTGCTTTTTTTCTGTGTAATCTTCTCCGGTGAGTGAAGCCTCTGCTTAACTTTGTGGTTGTATCTGGTGTATTTCCTCAATACTGTGTAAACTATTTTCCCCATTGGTGTTGGGCTGAACTTCATTGAGTCTAAATAACATCAATTTGCCTCCTTTGAGCTGAATTGAGAGTGTGTGTGTGAGTGTGTATGTGTGAGTGTTGAGTGGGCAAGTGGGAAATCTCTCTCTTCTCACTTCGTCTGTGTGGTTCCTGTCTCGGCCAGGCTGGTTGTGTAAGTTGAGTGGTGCCCCATAATGTGTGTGTGTGTGTGTGTCATCCCAGGAGTGTGTGTTGGGTCATTATAGAGACGTTGTGTGTGTTTCTATCCCGCTCACATTCTTTTGGCGCCCCCACGGAGGATCTTCTTCGAGTACCTTCTACTTTGAGCTTCAAGCTTCGAGATTCGGGATTACAGGTTGCAGGTTGCAAATGATAGGTTACAGGTTACAGGTTACAGGTTACAGGGACAGGTACAGGTACAGGTTTAGGTGATTCACACAGGAACAGGTAGCTGGAGTACAGTGATATACTAGCAGTGGTGCCACTTGCACTTGTTGTGGGTATGCATGACTTGGCGCCTATTTGAGCGCATTGTCTGCTGGATTGTACGTTACTTGTGGAAAATGCCATTGTACGCATTTGTGGAGCCATACTTGGTTGTATTTGGCAGTCCCAGCCATTTCTGAGACTTGGTCTGGAAGATAGTCATTTCTGAGACTTGACTATACGCGATTTGCATTAGCCTTCGTGTGAGGGTCGATAGCGTGAGGTTTTTATTGAGCTGGGGGATTCTCAAATGTGGAGATCCTTTTGGTGATATAGGTAGCTGGAGCACCCTTTTCGTGACCTCGCCATAGGCTATGTACTAGTGATTCCTAATTGATGCTCGGGTTCTATTGTTGGCAGTTTATGCATACATAGACAGTCTATATTTTGGGTTCACACTGCTCTCCTTCTGGGGAAACTCTGCCAAAATTTTTCCAAGTTATGATGGCTGGTTTTTCGGTATTTTGAGCCATTTATGCTGCTGAAATTTGGGCAAAAATCAGAGGATAAGTCAGGTGTGCCTTCTTGGGAGCTTCATGGTTGGCTTTAATGGATGATCAAAATGGCCCTCAGTTCACTCCTTTTCATTTAACTCAAAGAATCGAGATTAATGTTCATGTGTCCAGGAAGATCTTTTTCCAGCAGCGCATAGTCTTTATGTTTGGGCCAAGAAGATTGAGAGAGATCTTGGAATGTCCTTTGCCTATTGTAATTCCGATGATCAACTATGAAAACTCATTTGATGTGCATGTGTTTGTACTTATCTAAAGTTGAGCTCCATTGAAGTTTCTGGGGATTGGGTAGTCAAAAGTTTTGGGTTCTTGTACGTGTGTTCAAAGGGGTTCTAAAAGCATTGTAACTTGGGTAGCCATGGCTTTCTCTTATCCGGAGTTTCATGGAAGAAGTGATGAAGATGTGGAAGATTTTTTGGAAAAGATGGAGGTTGACCGCATTAGCAACCAGATTCATGACCCTGCGCAGATGTTACGTCTTCTCCAAATTTGTTTGAAGAGTGATGCACGAGTCTGGTCCAAAACATTTGAAGAGGAGTTGCGCGCAGCGGATCCACCTGTAAGACTGAGTTGGGACAATCTAAGGCATGGGTTGGAAGTGGAGTTTGTGAAGATAGAAGATCCTGACAAAGTGTGGCAAGAAGTACAAGGTTTGGTGCAAAAGGAAGGTGAGCCAGTAGATACATACATACGTAAGTTCTCATTGGCATGGGAGCGGATGTGCAAGGCCTTAGCACCACAGGTACCCCCGCCTGACATGATGAAGAAGGACAGGTTCTTGGCTGGACTTTGGGAGAATATACGTTGGAGAGTGGAGCTAAAGAATCCTAGGACATATGAAGATGCACTAGAGGTAGCAAGGAACAAAGAGTGGAAGCTGAAGAAAATGGGTCACATGTCAGGGGTTCATCATGAACTAGTGGTTCCTGTTACTACTCAGGTTATGCCAGCAGTGGTCACTACATCGGTGCAAGATGATGGGCTAAGGCAAGACATGAGGCACGTGGTAGATTTGATGAAGAATCTTAGCCTAAACATGCTAGGTCAAGTGGGAAATAATCGAGGTCGAGTGAGGTTTGCAAATCAGCCAAGAGGTGAAGAAAGGCCTAGGAATGGTGTTGGACAAAGCAATGGTAGGTTTTGGAGGCAGACGCCCACATGTTATAATTGTGGAGAGTTGGGTCACATCAGCCCGCAATGTGATAAGCCACCAAGGATGGGGGGAGACATTTATCCATTGCCAAGACAGGTGCTAACTAGGTCAAATGATTATGGCATCGAAATTAAGGGATACGAAGGAACCAGTGGACTGACCCATGAGAAAAAGGGAAAGACAAAAGTGCTAAGTGTAGTCACCTTGGAGAAGGCATCAAAGCTAGAGGATACATTAGTGATGCCTATTGGGAAGAGGACCACAGAGGATAAGGAAGGAAGAAGTGCCCCAGGTCCTAGTAAGAAGAAAGGAAAGAGCCTTGAAGGCGAGGATGTCAAGGCCAAGAAGAAAAGGAGATCTCGTCGAAAGTTTCATGTTTCAGATTTTCCACTAGGGGATGGGCAATTAAGCTATGACTTGAAGGAGGATCTGACGAGCAGGAAGGCATATGTTACTTTTGGGCAGCTTATAGAGATGGTGCCTAAGCTAAAGCGACAGTGGAAGAGGATGGTTAACCCAATGGAGAAAGAGCCAGAGAGAGGTTCAGTGAAGGTGTTGGCAATGGATGAGCTACCAGACATTTGTCCAATAGTAGATGTGTGGCATAAAAGGAAAAATTTGGGACAAGGTTATGTGGATAGCGGAGCCCAAATATGCGTCATAACACACTCATGCGTTGAGAAGATGGGTCTCCCAGTGGCTGGGGTGTCAGGTTTTCGGATCAGATTGGCAAACCATCAAAAAGTAAAATGCTTGGGTGTTGTAAAGAGCTTAGAAGTGGAGGCATATGATGCAAAGGCAGTGGTTGATTTTCATGTGATGCCAGCAGGGTTGGGAGCATATCCTATTATACTGGGCAGACCATGGTTACTTGCAGTGGAAGCTGTTCAAGATTGGCGACATGGTACAATTAGCCTCTATGGAAAGACAGGTACCAAGAAGCTTTATAATATGGACACAAGGAAAAGATTAGAGGAGCTTTATGAAGATGAGGATGAGTCTAGTGATGAAGACTCTTCCACGGTGACAGATGAGGACAGTGATAGCACTACCAGCAGTGATGAGGATGCTGATGTTGCATTTCTTTTGATGGACAAAGAAATCCAGGAGTTTGGTTTAGTTGCATTTGCGAATGAGGTTGCAGATGAAAGTGAAGGGCCTTATGAAGTGATCGAAGGGCTGATGCAAACCAAGGTTGAGTTGTCAAAGAAGCAGGAATTGATGACACAAATGATCAGTGGAGACCTCTCAGCTATGGAGAAGGATATATATTTGCACATGCTGGCTAGTTTTCCGGATTTGTTCATTACTTCATATGAAGAGATCATAGGGTTCAAGGGCGAAGAGATACATATAGAGCTGAAAGAAGGTGCTAAGCCAGTGCGGCAAAGGCTAAGAAGGATGGTTCAAGAGCAAATGGAAGCCTTGCGAGAAGAGGTGGACAAGTTGTTGAAGGCAGGGTTCATAGTCCCTGTGGAGACCACAGAATGGGTGAGTCCAGTTGTAGTCAGTCCAAAGAAGGATGGGAAGTGGAGAATTTGTGTAGATTTTAAACCCTTAAACACAGCCACTAAGAAGAACCCATATCCTCTTCCATTCATCGATCAGATCTTGGATTCAGTGGCAGGTTATGAGAGGTACAGTGTGTGTGATGGTTTTTCAGGCTATTTTTAATTTAAGATTTCTCTTAAAGACCGCACAAAGACCACTTTTATTACGCCATGGGGCTGCTATTGCTACACAATATTGCCATTTGGGTTGTCAAATGGACCTTCCTTCTATCAAGAGAGAGCAAATTGGGTATTGGAACCATTCATTGGTAGTTGTGTTAAAGCTTTTATGGATGACTTCTGTGTCTACAGCAGTAGGGTTGAACATCATGAGAAGCTACAGATGGTATTGGCTCGATATAATGAATGTGGAGGACAACTAAATCCAAAGAAATGTCATCTAGCACAGCCAAGGGTGAAGTTATTGGGCCATATGGTGTCAGAAAATGGCATTGAGGCTGATCCAGAGAAGGTTAAGTCTATTATTCTTCTTCCATCACCTATGAGTACGAAGAAATTGGCAACTTTTATACACAAAGTGAAGTACATGACACGGTTTATTCCATTGTCTTTGCAGCTTCTTTATCCATTACAGCAAGTGGCAAAGCATGATCCATTGCAATGGGATGACAAGTGTGAAGAAGTGTTTCAAGAGGTGAAAGAGGTGTTAGGGGGGTTGTCAGCCATGCAGGCTCCTGATTGGGAGAAAGTGTTTTATGTAAATCTATAAGTAGGGAATGATGCCATTGGAGCCATGCTATTGCAAAAGGGGAAGGGCAACCATTATATGAGGCCAGTGTATTGTGCAAGCCGAGTGAAGTTGGTAGCAGAGAGAAAGTTCTCGGAAGTAGAGCTAGTGATGGCCAGTGTAATATTTGCTTGTCGACGATTTCGTCATTACTTGCTACCACGGCCTTTTGTTTTCTTGATGAGTTATACCTTTTTGCCACAGTTAATTAATGGTACTAACATGTCAAATGTGGTGAAGAAATGGGTAATTGAGCTGCAAGAGTTTGAGTTCTCTTTTCTAGTGGAAGATAGTACAAGGGCTACCCTAGCTGATTTGTTGACCTACAAGGAGAATCCCCTTATTGTTAAGGAATAGGTGGTGAGAAAGGTAGTTGAAGAAGTGCCACAGATCAGCAATGCACATGTGTTGTTCTTTGATGGTTCATACAGAAAGAGCCATGATGCAACTTCAGGGGGTATAGCACTTTATGATCCAGAGGGGAAGCTAGTATGCAAGAGAGGGTTCAAATTGGATGCTCATAGTAATAATGAGGCTGAATATGCTACTTTGGAAGCCGGATTACACATTTGTTTGAAGCATGGGGTTCGAAGGTTGAGCATAAAAGGTGATGCCTTGTTAGTGGTGAAGCAAGTGCTGGGTGTGTAGAAGAGCAAGAACACCTCATTGAAGGAAATGTGCTTCAGAATTAAAGGCCTGTTAAAAAAGTTCGAAGCATGGATCATCAGACACATCGAACGTGCTCTAAATGGAGAGGCACATGAAGCAGCTCAAGGCATGATTGGGGAGCTATTTGTGTTCAGGACCACTTTACCTCTTTATCATGGCCGGGAAAGTTTGGCTCAAGAAGAGGAGTTTTTGCTAACAGGAATTATTCCAAAGGAGATTCAGAAGTCTAAGAAGTATGGTTTTGTGCGTAGAGCATACAGGTACAAATTGATTGGTGATGTCTTATACATGAAAGGGGCTCATCTCGTGTTGAGACGTGTACCTTGGCGAGAGGAGCTTTATAGAGTGTTGGAAGAGAATCATGAAGGCGCATGTGGTGGCCATTTTTCTCTAAAGATCACCTTGCATAAGATTTTGCAAGAGGGGTATGTATGGCCTAGTTTGCACAAGGATGTTCACCATTGGTGTAGGTCTTGCAATAGGTGTCAAGCATTTGGGAAGAGAGTGTTGAAGCTAGAGCTACGAAAAACTATTATGGCGTTTGATGTGTTTGAAAAGTGGGGGATTGATGCAATAGGCCCGTTACCTATCACAAGCAGGGGCAAAAGCTATATTTTGACTGCAGTGGACTATCTCTCTGGATGGGCAGAGACTATAGCAGTAAAACAGATCACTGCAAAGGATGTGGCAAAATTTGTGTATGATGAAATATGTTGCAAGTTTGGGGTGCCATTAGAGCTACTTTCAGATAAGGGGCCAGGATTTAGAGCTAAACTGCTAGACTTCTTATGCGCAAAGATGAAGATTAGGCACCAGCATACCACTCCTTATTACCCGCAGTGTAATGGCTTAAATGAAAGATTCAATGGTGAGTTGGTACAAATTCTTTCTAAAGTGACAGAGCACCAAGGAAAGAATTGGGATTTGGAATTGCCTAGTGCATTATGGGCTTACCGTACTTCGGTGAAGACAGGTACAGGGTTTACTCCATTTCATGTGGTGTATGGAAAGGAAGCACTATTGCCTGTGGAGGTAGAGTTGCCTGCGGTCAAGATGTTAGAGAAGTTGCTTGGGCCGCTAGTGATGCATTCAAAGAGAGGATCTTGTAGTTACAAGAGGTGCAGTTGGATAGGATGAGCGCAATGGAGCATTATCGGCAGATGCAGGATAAGGCTTTGGCAAAGATAAATGAAAAGGTCAAAAGTAAGGGTATCAAGAAACATGACTTGGTTTTGCGCTACAACAGTAAGCTCGACAACACCTTCCAAAAGAAGTTTCAAATTAAGTGGGAAGGCCCTTTCAAGGTGGTGGAGTGTTTTCCAAATGGCACATATCAGCTGGCTAACCTGGATGGTGTTCTACATAAGTCAAGGGTAAATGGATTGCGTCTTAAATTGTATCATGCTAGATTAATGATGGTAGAGCAAGATGAGCTGTCTGTGGATCAAACAGTGTTGGTGAGGGATGAGGAGACCTGTGATGCGGCGAGTCTCATATCTCTTTTTGCTGCTGCTGATCATGAATGGTCTAGCATGCTAGGGGATGGGCAAATTATGTCAGGAGTTTTTTGAAGCAACGGATTGCACATATGTACATATACATGCATGGTGCATCAAATAAATAATTGCCCATTTTTCAGAGCCAGGTGGTTACGTGGGGCCCACATGTGTACAGGTAGGACAGGGTGTACATAGTGCATCGATTTTCACTATTACCAGTACCACTGTGTTTTTTCTATAATAAAGAGGAGTTGGTAGCGCGTAAAACTTCTCGAGGAAGCTATCTGCGGGCCGACGACATGAGGTAAGCAGGTGTGTCAGATGGAATCTAGTGGCGTCAGGTGGGCGAATGGGATCAATACTTGCACGCGGAGAAGTATGGACACGACGTGGGTGTTTTCTTGTGATACTTATGCAAAAAGGTCATCATGAGGACCACTTTTTGGGGCCACTTCACATGGTTGCGGGATGCATTATTTGGAAAAACTGAGTGCCAGGTGTGCGGATGATGCAAAAAGGTGACAACTATGCACTACGAGGTCAAATTTTGGCCTGTTCGGGGTCCGTTTGAGGTCATGTAAAAGGCCACGGGTGCCCAACTAATAAAGCTAAGTGTGGGAACTGAAAAAACAAAGAGAAGACAAAAAAAAACGTGGAGAAGAGAGGAGGAACAGCCGCAAGTGTGTTTATGCTGTTTTTGGAGCATTTTTTGACCCTAAATTGCTCATCCGAGGTCGGATTTGAGCACTTTGACATTGTAGACTGGGGTTTTTGGGCGTTCCGAACGCAACGGCGCTGTCCATTTTGCCAAATTCCTCACAGATTTTCCGCTGTTTTTCTGTGTAATCTTCTCCGGTGAGTGAAGCCTCTTCTTAACTCTGTGGTTGTATCTTGTGTATTTCCTCAATGCTGTGTAAACCATTTGCCCCATTGGTGTTGGGCTGAACTTCATTGAGTCTAAACAATAGCAATTTGCCTCCTTTGAGCTGAATTGAGAGTGTGTGTGTGAGTGTGTATGTGTGAGTATTGAGTGGGCAAGTGGGAAATCTCTCTCTTCTCACTCCGTTTGTGTGTTTCCTGTCTCGGCCAGGCTGGTTGTGTAACCCGAGTGGTGCCCCATAATGTGTGTGTGTGTCATCCCAAGAGTGTGTGTCGGGTCATTATAGAGGCGTTGTGTGTGTTTCTATCCCGCTCACAATGTCATCCCAATCGTCCTGCACACACGAACACACACTAAATAAGAAAAAATTAAATAAGAAAAAGAAAAATCAAGATTGTTGGTACTGACATGACTAAAACTCATTAAAGATAGAGGGGAGGTGGGTACAAGAGGTCATGCAGTCGGCGTAACCTTAATGTCTCATCAAAGATTTTCGCGGTAATACTGGCGGTAATACCAGTGATAACAGGCGCGGTAATACTCGCGGTAAAATCCCAAGAAAATTTTTTTATATAAAGGGGGCACCTGCATGCTCCCGCGAAATTGAATGCCAAAAATTAAAAAAACGACCTTCTCTTCTGCGCGGGCCTGTTTCCCTCTCCATCTCCAAGCTCTCTCTCTTTCTCCCACTCCATCTCCAACCTCTATTACTCTCTTCATCTCCATCCCCACCATATCCAAGCGATCGAGGTCACGAATGTAAGTGCTCAAACTCTCTCTCTTTCTTCTCGTTCTTCTACACACACACACAAACACATACACATACACACATGCACATGCACACAATGCATACACATTGCACACACACACACACACACAATGCATACACACACATGCATTAACATGCACACACATGCACACACGCATTGTACACACATGCGCACACACACACACAATTTTGTGCACAATCACACACTAATGCTTGCATTAGTGTGTGCATGCATTATACACACACTAATGCTTGCATTAGTGCGTGCATGCGTTACAAGCACACACTAATGCTTGCATTAGGGTGTGCTTGTGCATGAACTAGTGTGTAAACACACTAATGCATGCACAAGCACACACTAATGCAAGCATTAGTGTGCATGCATTAATTAGTTTTTACAGACTATTTTGTGCACAAATTACACACTAATGCCGCACTAGTTAGTTTTTATACACTATTTTGTGCACAAATTACACACTAATGCCCGTATGAGTGTGTGCATGCATTATACACACACGCATTAGTTAGTTTCCACACACTAATTTGTGCCCAAGCACACACTAATGCAAGCATTAGTGTGTGCATACCTCTCTAGCACACACTAATGCTTGCATTAGTGTGTGCTTGTGCACTAATTAGTGTGTTTTCACACACTATTTTAGGAACAATGCATGCATTATATACACACACACTAATGTAAGCATTAGTGTGTGCATACCTCTCTAGCACACACCAATGCTCACAATAGTGTGTGCTTGTGCACAAATTAGTGTGTCTACACACTAATGCATGCACAAGCACACACTATTGTGAGCATTGGTGTGTTTTCACACACTAATTAGTGCACAAGCACACACTAATGCAAGCATTAGTGTGTGCATGCGTTACAAGCACACACTAACGCTTGCATTAGTGTGTGCTTGGGCATGCATTAGTATACCACACGGAGAAGCCCAATGGTAGATTAAGGTCCAACACACACACACTAGATTAATTTCTTTTCCGCACACTAACGCACACACACAATAGATTAATTATAAGCGCACACACACACACACACACACACTCTAAATGGATGCAAAAAAATAAGCACATAAACCATTTCTTAAATAGGAGATAAAAGGAATCCTATGCAGGGAGGAATCCTATGCAAGGAGGAATCCTCTGCAATAAAGAATCTCACTTTGACTAGAATCCAATGTTAATTAGGGTCCCTTTTTTTTGTGAAATTGTAGGATATGGCATCCTCTTCCACGCTGTCGTGCTATGACACGTACATAGTGGGAACGCATGCTACAAGATCTATCTTGTATTTTTTTAGCTGATACATAATTATATTTCCTAAAGTGTACATATGCATATTTAAGTATAATAATAAGCCTTCTATCTCATCCTATTATTTTTCTCAAGGGTAACATATCCTTACTTTACCATCAGAAAACACTATGAGAAAAGCATCAATAGCTCTGCCTCTTTAACTTGGGGCAAAAATCATTGATTCTTTATTTCTACTATTTCATTATCATCTCACACCCTAGCTAGATCCTATATCTAGGGTAAACTCCAATATATATATATTCTATGTATTTTTTATACTTTTCTTATATTTCTTTTTAAATAGCTACTAGGAGAGAATCAAATCCTAGTGGGACACTAGGTGGCATGATTTCAAAGATACACTTATTTTAATGCATTATTGCAAGCATGATTACAAAACTTTGTCAAGGAGCAATGTCATGCTTTCATATGGCATGAGGTGTCCTTGTGAATAAAATGAAAGTCTATGCTAAGGAGACCACATGAAGACTTTTGCTGCCATAAATGGACCCTATTTTGATGAATTGTTTACACAAGGTTCCAATCCGAATTGGAAAACGATTTTAAAATGAAAATCGTAGCTAATGAGCTGAAGTTTTTGCCCATATTTTTACTTTTTTATTTGGAGCCACGGTTGAGGAGATATGATCAAAATACTAGACCCCAGTCTGCCCACATCATGCAAGGACATCTCATTTCCAACTTTTCCAATTCATGTTCACACTGGCTCCTCTCTTCTTGTGTAAACCTTTGGGGGCTCCCTTCACCTATAAAAGGGGACCTCTTCTTACATGAAAAGGAACTCAAGCATTCAAGCCATTGAGGAGAGGAATTCTTGAGGGAGTGAGTAGTAATGCCTAATTATACTTAGCCATTAACATAAGCCCAAGCCTACACTTTCTCCTAGAGGGAGACTAGTCATTCTTTCAACAAGCTAACCTTGGAAGATCAACTCTAATCAAAGAAGGTCTTGCACTTGGTGTATCAATCAAAGTGGAATTATCCACTCTTCTTCTCTCTCCCATCAATAATGGTGCCGAAGGGTTTCAAGTAAGATGTATTCTACATTGATGTTTTCTTGATTTCTTGTTGTTTTCATTTTCATCTCTAATCCAACATATACATATATATATGTATCTAATCTCATCTCCTTAACCAAACCTATCTCTCTCATTCTTAGTAATGCATCCTCTCTAGGTTCTCTTTGCTACAGGTACATCTCTCCCCGCAGTATCCTTATTGCCTACGGGCAAGAATAGGGATTGGGAGGAAAACTTCTCATCTCTTCACTTCTCTCATATCTACATTTCTCACATACTATCCTAGATGAATAACCCACATGATGATCATTTCTATCGCTTTCATTCTGTACGATCTATTAGAATTAACGTATGGATTAGCCATAAAATACACTTTCAACAACGTATAGTGTTTCTCTTCGGCCCTGAAAGGCTCAATGAAATGCTTCTATCAGCGGATCCCATCATACTACCTCTCATAGACTATAATTTTTCTTTTGATGTAAGCGTAGTTATCTTGCTATGAACCAAGAGGATTTGTACACACAATTAATCCCAATCACTAGACAAAATATATATATTATGATAAGCACAAAACTACAATTCCAAAGAACAATTCGTAGCCTATTTGGTCAGCCAAGATTGAATGCCATTAACTCATCCATTAACCCTTTCATATTACCCATGATACGATATGACCATAGCCTTGATGTTTTCATCTTTGTATTGTTTTGACATTCTCTTTTGGGTTCTTTCTTTGTGTGTGTGAATGCAAGAGAGAAAGAGTGAGTCTTCTTTGATTGCACTTCTTTCCAAACCCTAGTCTTCATGGCATCTATGGTTTAACTCCTTCATATAGTTTTTGTTGAGTTCTCTCACAAACTCTCACAGCCATAAGCCCGGTGCTTTCCTGGCAAGACCGCAAATATCTTGATATATTTTTGGTGAACCTGATGCGAATCTGCTAGGGTGAGAGTTTGTGGATAACCATGGGTGATCATGTTGAGCAACAGGGTATGCATTTTGACCTAGCAACAATGCAAATGTTTCAAGCATTTGCAATGTTCATGCAACAACAACATGCTACTGAAAGAAGGGAGATTTCAGCAACGAAGGCCATACAAGCGGTCCTCAACAGAATGGATCAGTTCAATGGCAAAGATGTAACCAAGCACTTACGCGAGTATGTGAAGGAGATGGAGCTGCATCGCGTGTCAACTAAGATGAATATGTGATGAGATAGGACCTCAAAAACACAAGGGGTTATGTCTCTTGGATGGCAAAAATTTCTGCTCCAATGGTGCTCAACTAGCCATCATTTGTGGTAAGATTATAGTCTTTCATCTAGCTTAGAAATGAAAATCGACAATGCATACAACCCGACCATGCATTGAACTCTACTGCGATACAACCTTTTTTCAATGCTCGGCTATCATAGATTACTCCAATTGTTGTAGTAGGTACAAGTCCTCCTACTGTTGTAGGTACAACTTTTGTAACTATTGTAGGTACAACTAGTCCTCCTATTGTAGATACAACTTTTGCAACTATTGTAGATACAAGTCCTCCTACTAACCCTATGATGTTGAGTCTAGATAAGGGAAAACCTTTCATCGCTTTGAGCTAGTTGTTGCTCCAGAAATTAGGGAGCATGTTAGGGCAATTAAAGATGGGCATGTGAGAAATTGGGAAGAGCTCAAAGTAGCTTTAAAGGAGGAATATTTCATGGAGGACTCGGAGAGAGTGACCAAAAGGACATTCTTAGAATGGGTAGTAAAGCCAAAGCAAGGACTATCAATAACAGAGCTACTTAGGGAATTTGAGCGGCGCTATGCACAACTCACTAGGACAGAAAGGGCCACACTAGATGCAGAGAAGACAGATCTTTTCTTACAAGCTGCATGTAAAGAGTTTCAAGAAAATTTGGAGCTTCTTCTTGAAGATAAAGATGCTGAGCAAGGACTAAAGACCGACTGGAATGAGGTTGAAGGTGCTATCTCACTGCTTGCCAAACGACAAAGAAGAAGGGACAAGATGGTAGTAAACACTACAAGTCCTTCCACCTCAACTTCTGACAAAATGGTAAAGCTTACTTTTATCGCTCCTAAGTTTGATGAGTCCATGCTAGATGAGCTTGTGAAGGGAATGCGTGACTTGAAGGTGAAGTTTGCAAAGCTTGAAGAAAAAGGCCAACCATTAGGGCCACTTCCTAGGCAAAGACAACAGCCCAAAGAAGGGTTTGTTAATAGATGTATTTGGTGTGATAGTACAGACCATGTAAGAAGGGATTGTGATGATTTTAGTGATGCTTTGTCAAAAGATGTTGTCTTTTTTAAAGATGGTAAAATCCACTTAAGAGAGACAGGTCTACCCATGAGAACTAACTTTGGGAAGGGGGGAATGCAAACCTTAGTTGAAGATATGGCAACCAAGCATGCCACCTCTTCAGTTGAGGCAGCTACTTATGGAGTAAAAATTGAACATTTTTGTGATGAAGAGGTGAGTGACCATCATGGTCAAATTTGGCCAAATGTCATGCAATTAGCTAAAAAGGGAAAGCTTACAAAAGAGATTCTACATGAAGCAGGTGATTGCATACGTCTAGAAACAGGATGGAATGATCTAGTGGACTCATTGTCAGTGCATGCCTACGTTACAAAATGCCAACAAAATGAGGCAATTGTAGAAGAGAAGCGCAGACGTGAGAATGCTGATGAAGGACCATCAAAAAGAGCTTCTAGAAGTGGGGGAAGAAGCGACTCAATGCCTTCTCAAACACCCTCAACACAAGGAGCATCCCCACCTGAAGTACTCATGGAGGAGTCTACAACAGGAAAGAAGAAAGAGCCAACGAAAGGTAAGACAAAAGGCCGAACTTATAAACTACAATTTGATATTGAGGTTGCTACAGATTTAAAGAAAGTCTTGGAGGAAAGGATCTTGAATAGCAAGATTGAGTTCACTCTGGGAGAAGTTCTTGGCATTGCAAAGCGTGAATTCTATGAGGAGATCATTGACATCATCAAGAGAAAGAGGCAAACCCTTGCTGAAGTTTCTCGTCCACAGGTTGAAGGGGAAACCTCAAAGACACAAGGGATGCAACTGCAAAATAAGGAGAATGATGGAGCTGTGGTAGGATGCTGCCAATCTAGTGGGAGAGTGAAGCAAGTGTATTTCTCAAATGATGATGAAGAAGTTGAAGATATTCCTAGGAGTTACTATTCACGAAGTCATTGGGCAAGGGCTACTACAGAAACTTTGGTCAAGGTAGGTGATCTTGAAGAGCCATTTTTTGCCTTGATTGACCATGGTTCATAAATAAACATAATGTCAAAGAGTCTCTACAACAAGTGAAAATGGCCGATGGATACAGATCATGGCTGGATGGTAAAAGTGGCAAACAATTCATCCGGTGAATTGTATGCAGCATGTCCAGGTGTGAAGGTAACAATAGGTGATGTAAAGATTGACCAAAACTTCTTTGTACATGATACATCTTCATATCATCTCATCCTTGGACAACCCTACATTGTGGGAGTTCGAATGGAAACAAAGGTAATGGATGATGGTTCAGCATATGCTAGAATATGTAGCAAAGATGGTAAACGAGCTGTCCAATTTCTCACAGTTTGTGTAAACCATGAAAGAAATCGTGACAACCTCAGAGAACATCCTCTACCAAAGGTAAGCAAAGAGTTTCATGATCATAGAGAAATGATGGGTTTTGGCCAAGTACCATTGTAAAGTGGAATTGTAGTGGTACAAAAAGAAAAGGGTCTCGCTTGATCAAAAAATAGGTGAAACTTTCTCGATGAGCTCCTTGGTAACAAGGAATGGATCAGTATGTTTTACAAAACTTGAAGATTTGAAGAGATATGAGAGGCAATATGTGCATAATGTACAAATAGGCATGAAAAAGAGTGGGTTGCTAAAGCCTACTGAAAATGTTTTGGGTTTGTGTGAACAAGTTTCTTTTGTAGATACTATGGGTGAGATTGATGCTATAATGAGGTCTAGTTTGCATCTTGAAAATGAAGTTGTGGAAGTTTTCTCTATGGAAATGTATCAAGTAATAGAAGCCTTTAAAGAAATCCAAACAGTTGGCCCAGAAGTCCATGTTGAAACTAAATACAAGAGTGTAGCAAAGAAGGTGAAACCAGTAGCTTCACCCTTACCACCCAACAACAGGGAAAAGATTGAACATGCTTCTTTACAACCAAGTTTGCGGAATCCTAAAAAGATCGGGCATACCTTCACAAAGGAGTCCTTTCAAGAGTTGCAGATTGGTTGCGAGGAGTTTCTAACACAAGAGGAGACAAAGTGCTTCAAAGAAATTCTTTCAAAGCATGGTAAGGCTTTTGCATTTGAGCCACATGAGATAGGATGTGTTGATCCTTATATTGTAGCTCCTATGGTAATTTTCACAATACCTCATGTGCCTTGGAATCTGCGGTCTATTCCGGTTCCAAAGGCTCATTTGCCAAAGTTAGTAGAGCTACTGAATGAGAAAATCAAAATGGGAATCTTGGAGCCTTCTTGTGCTCCATACTCAAACAGGTGGTTCACAATTCCAAAGAAGAATGGTTCTCTACGCTTCATCCAAGATATGCAACCAGTGAACAAGGTGACAATTAGAAATGTAGGTACAGGTCCAATGGTGGATGAATTTGCAGAGGCGTTTGCAGGGAGGGCAATCTACTCAATGGGGGATCTCTACTTAGGGTATGATCAATTTCATCTTGCAATCGAAAGCAGAGACTTGACAACCATGAGGACACCTTTGGGTTTGGTAAGGATGTGTACCTTGCCACATGGAGCAACCAACTCGGTTGCACATATGATGAATGGGATGAATAAGGTTTTACGTGACTTTATTCCTCAAATCACAATGCCTTTCATTGATGATTTTCCTATCAAAGGATGTGAAGAAAGTGACAAAGATGAAGCTTTGGATCTCAAGGGATGTCGCAGGTTTGTGGTAAATCACATAAATGATTGTGATAAAATTTTGTCTAGGTTGGAAGAAGTGAATCTTACATTGTCAAGGAAAAAGTCTATGTTTGGTGTCAAAGAAGTGCTCATTGTGGGGCACATGTGTGGGCCATATGGTAGGAAACCTTGTCCATCAAAGGTAGATGCCATCCAAAGAATGAAAGAAACATGCACTAGCATCACTGAGGTTAGAAGGTTTCTGGGAGCATGTGTCTTCTATGTTATTTGGATTCCACATTATGCACATGTAGCTGATCCTCTTTATCAGCTGCTTAGAAAGAATCAAAAGTTTAAATGGACAGAAGCACATGTAAAATCCATGAAAAAGCTAAAGGAGTTACTCTAGTGAGCAAAAACTTTGAGAAAGGTAGACTATGAGTGTCAAAGGCCAGTGATTGTGACAATAGATACCAGTCCTACAGGGATTGGATGGGCAATAGGGCAAGATGACAAAGAAGGAAACAGGTATGTGGTAAGATTTGGAGCAAAGGTACTAAGTGCTCACCAAAGAAACTATCCACAGATAAAGAGAGAGTTATGAGGTATGGTTACAGCCTTGAAAAGTGGGAAAGAGTACCTAATTGGTGCATGTGTGGTTGTAGAAACAGATTGTCTACCACTTCTTGGGATGATTACAAGCTGCTCAACACCAGACATTGCTATGTTGCGGTGGATTGCCTACATTAAGTCCTTAAATCCCGAGTTTAAGCACATTGCAGGTAAAGACAATACAGTGGCAGATATGCTATCAAGGGCAAGGTATGAAGATGAGTCGCAAATGATTGATGAGGGAGATGATGTAGGCACAAAATTCTATTCTATCTCTCATGTCAAAGGTAACAATGTCTGCATGACTAATTCACTTGAATTGTTCTTGAAAGATCTTTATGAAGGTGATTGGCTTTCTATTGGAAGGTACTTGAGTACTCTAACAAAACAGGATGATTGGTCTAAACAAGAATTCAAGAGGATACGCAGGAAAGCATATGGGTACTTTTTAAGGGATGGTTACTTGTGGAAGCATCCTAAACAAAAGGGTGCTACACCACAACGGGTTATATGTAAAAAAGAGACTCAAGTAAAGCTCATGCAAGAGTTTCATGAGAGTCTATGGGCTGGACACAGGGGTGTGTGGGCAACCTTCTCCAAGTTGAAAGAAAAATACTGGTGGAAGGGTATGTATAAAGATGTATCTCAGTTTGTAGAGTCATGTGTAACTTGTCAAATGTATTCAAATGTTCGACATCGTGATGGATTGCACCCTACATATCCACTAGCCATGCACTATAAATGGGTTGTGGATCTAGTCACGATGCCTTTAGGACTCTGGAAGATGAGATACTTGGTTCTTGCACGAGAGGACTTAACTAACCAGTTTGAAGGAAGAGCATTAAGAGCTAAGACCACAGAAGCTCTGTGAAAATTCCTTCTTGATGAGGTGATTTTCCGTTATGGTTGTGTGGGAAAAATCATTGCAGATCGAGGTGAACTGGATGCCGAAGAAGCAAGGGAGTTCTTTTCTAGATTAGGGATCAAGCTTTCTCTTACTACAGCTTACAACCCTGAAGGCAATGGAAAGAGTGAAAGAGGGCATCCTCCTATCATCAAAGCTTTGGCCAAGGCTTGCGAAGGAAGAGTTGGTGAGTGGCCAAAATTGTTACCATATGCTTTATGGGCTGATCGTACAACACATAGCTCAGTAACTGGCTACATGCCTGCGGAGCTAATGCATGGTCAAAAGCCAGTGATGCCTATTGAGGATACAATTCCCACATGGAATGTACTACCTTGGCAAGAGGGGCTTAGTAGGGAAGATCTCCTTGCACTGCGTATAAGGTAGCTAGAGAGAAGACCTGGAGACATTGAAGCTGCAAAAGAACGACTCAAAAATGCAAGGTTGAAAAACAAGAACTATTTTGATAAGCGACATCGACTTAGGAGCAAAGCAATTGACAAAGGTGACTGGGTTTTAGTGTATGATAGTAGCCTTGATAACCAGCACACAGTCATGCGTAAGTTCTCAAAAAGATGGTTTGGACCGTATGTTGTAAAGCATGTGCATGAAAATGCTACTTACAGCTTGTCTGAACTAGATGGTACAGAAGTAAAGATTCCCATTGCACGAAAAAGGATTAAAATGTTTAAGAGAAGAGGAGACAATGATCTAGAAGATATTGATGAGGAAGAAGAGAAAAACACAGGTGAAGATCAAAGTGAACATGAACCTCTGGAATCATCCAGTGAAGAAGAAGACAAGGAAGTCTAATCTTACAAAGAGACAATGTGGCACATACCGGAGGATGTGCAGGTTAAGAGGGGGTGGATGTCGTGCTGTGATACGTACATAGTGGGAACGCATGCTACAAGATCTATCTTGTATTTTTTTAGATACATAATTATATTTCCTATAGTGTACATATGCATATTTAAGTATAATAATAAGCCTTCTATCTCATCCTATTATTTCTCTCAAGGGTAACATATCCTTACTTTACCATCAGAAAATACTATGGGAAAAGCATCAATAGCTCCGCCTCTTTAACTTGGGGCAAAAAGCATTGATTCTTTATTTCTACTATTTCATTATCATCTCACACCCTAGCTAGATCCTATATCTAGGGTAAACTCCAATATATATATATTCTATGTATTTTTTATACTTTTATTATATTTCTTTTTAAATAGCTACTAGGAGAGAATCAAATCCTAGTGGGACACTAGGTGGCATGATTTTAAAGATACACTTATTTTAATGCATTATTGCAAGCATGATTACAAATCTTTGTCAAGGAGCAATGTCATGCTTTCATATGGCATGAGGTGTCCTTGTGAATTAAATGAAAGTCTAGGCTAAGGAGACCACATGAAGACTTTTGCTGCCATAAATGGACCCTATTTTGATGAATTTTTTACACAAGGTTCCAATCCGAATTGGAAAACGATTTTAAAATAAAAATCGTAGCTAATGAGCTGAAGTTTTTGCCCATATTTTTACTTTTTTATTTGGAGCCACGGTTGAGGAGATATGATCAAAATACTGGACCCCAGTCTGCCCACATCATGCAAGGACAGCTCATTTTCAACTTTTCCAATTCATGTTCACACTGGCTCCTCTCTTCTTGTGTAAACCTTTGGGGGCTCCCTTCACCTATAAAAGGGGACCTCTTCTTCCTTGAAAAGGAACTCAAGCATTCAAGCCATTGAGGAGAGGAATTCTTGAGGGAGTGAGTAGTAATGCCTAATCTTACTTAGCCATTAACATAAGCCCAAGCCTACACTTTCTCCTAGAGGGAGACTAGTCATTCTTGCAACAAGCTAACCTTGGAAGATCAACTCTAATCAAAGAAGGTCTTGCACTTGGTGTATCAATCAAAGTGGAATTATCCACTCTTCTTCTCTCTCCCATCAATAATGGTGCCGAAGGGTTTCAAGTAAGATGTATTCTACATTGATGTTTTCTTGATTTCTTGTTGTTTTCATTTTCATCTCTAATCCAACATATACATATATATATGTATCTAATCTCATCTCCTTAACCAAACCTATCTCTTTCATTCTTAGTAATTCATCCTCTCTAGGTTCTCTTTGCTACAGGTACATCTCTCCCCGCAGTATCCTTATTGCCTACGGGCAAGAATAGGGCTTGGGAGGGAAACTTCTCATCTCTTCACTTCTCTCATATCTACATTTTTCACATACTATCCTAGATGAATAACCCACATGATGATCATTTCTATCGCTTTTATTCTGTAGGATCTATTAGAATTAACGTATGGATTAGCCGTATGGCTCAATGAAATACTTCTATCACCGGATCCCATCATACTACCTCTCATAGACTATAATTTTTCTTTTGATGTAAGCGAAGTTATCTGTCTATGAACCAAGAGGATTTGTACACACAATTAATCCCAATCACTAGACAAAATATATATATTATGGTAAGCACAAAACTACAATTCCAAAGAACAATTCGTAGCCTATTTGGTCAGCCAAGATTGAATGCCATTAACTCATCCATTAACCCTTTCATATTACCCATGATACGATATGACCATAGCCTTGATGTTTTCATCTTCGTATTGTTTTGACATTCTCTTTTGCGTTCTTTCTTTGTGTGTGTGAATGCAAGAGAGAAAGAGTGAGTCTTCTTTGATTGCACTTCTTTCCAAACCCTAGTCTTCATGGCATCTATGGTTTAACTCCTTCATATAGTTTTTGTTGAGTTCTCTCACAAACTCTCACAGCCATAAGCCTGGTGCTTTCCTGGCAAGACCGCAAATTTCTCGACAACGCCCGGCTATCGATCCATAGAGGACTTTCTCGCCGAGGGCCTCTCTTACGAGGACGCTTGTGATGCTTACTACTCACAGTCTTCCTCCCACCAGTCACAATCCACCTTCGGCTTTCGATGGTTCCGAGATGCAGTACACAACCCCGACCTCGAGAGGGCATACCGCGCCCAGGCAGAGTGGCTATCCTCACAGCAGAGTCTTCGAGGGAGGTACACACCAGCACCATTGGCTGCCTATGGGCTCTCACTACTTGCGACACCGGGCACCAGCACTCGGATCGTGCAGAGTGTGCCTCCTAGTGGGCCTCCCTCCACGTTACCCTCGACTTTCTCGTCACCCGCAGCTCCCTCCACCTTGCATTCGCAGCGATCCACTCCCGCACCGTCGAGTTATCTGCCGCCTACACCACCCAGCGGTTCGAGCTCAGGCCAGCACTCTTTGGGTGGCCATCACTCTTCCGGTAGTGGTGGCTCACGCTCTCGTCGAGGTAGTGGCTCGTGCTACTTTGGTGGTGGAGGGGGCAGTGCTACATATTCACCTCCTCTTACACCCCGACCTTCTCGCTTACCCCTTGGAGCTCCACATGAGGATGAGGACCGCGATGCGCCCGCCCCGGACGCTCGTGGCTACTACTATTATATACATCGAGGGGGGGAGGTGGATCTAGGTTCCTCTTTGGGGAGGACATTTCGAGGGCACCTTAACTAGCTGATCCACTCGACATACCAAGATTGCTTTAAATCTTTCAAAGATAAGGACCCAACCGACTTGACGTACATTCAAACGACATTGCTCATGCGGTTCCCTAATCCGCAAGTGAAAGAGTTCTCCAGGTAGTGGCTCGAGGAATACATCAAGAATTTCTTGAAAAATAAGAAGTCCAGTGTGCGTAGGGCGGCAAAGAGAACTTTAAATCTGAGGGTCACAACTATCGCCTTGGAAATGTTCACGACGAGTAGTGGGAGAAAGCCCAAGGCGAGCTGGAGGACGAGAGAGCGGTAGGTGCTAGGGCGCACACACGCCAGGTGGAGGCGAGGGCGCAACAAACGCCCACGCATTACGGCTCGGGCAGAAAAGCAACATGGAAAGATAAATTTGTGAGTGTGCGTATTTTCATTTGAATTGATTTAATTTGTGGTAATAAGGTTAGGTTTGTGATATTTATACAACAAAATATAACTATGACCCGTCCAGGCCGAGAGATCCAGAGATACAGAGAGAGCCACTCCGAATATCAAACATGGTGCTGGCTCTATGAAAACAACAAAATCAATCGCGAAGAATTTGAAAATGCATGTCGTACACTACAACATGTAAGTGTGAACTTTTTTTAAAAATCATTGCATGCAGCTTTATGTATCCATTTGTATTAATTAAAGGTTTTGTTGTTTTTTTCTTTTCCAGAGTCAAGGAGTCCCTCGAGAGGTCCCAGGATCCGAGTAGCTCAATCCTCCAAGTGTTTTTGGGCGCCCGCACGTCTTCTTTTCGCCACAGTTGTATAGCCCCCATGTATCGCCTATTTGGGCAATTTTGTAATATCGAATATAATTAAACACTTGATTTTGGCCCAAAGTCTTCTTTTGGCCACAGTTGTATAACTGCCACGCATCGCCTGTTTGGGCAATTTTGTAATGAACAGTTTCTCCAATATAATTAAACATTTGGTTTTGGTCCAAAGTTTTGGTGCAATGAAATTGTTGTTTTTTTATTTATTAAATGTATAGGAAAAACAAGGCAAATGACCATTTGGATGGGTCCTACCAAGGACCATCCAAACGGTCATTTGCTTTTTTAAAAAAAATACTCGCGTGTGCGATAATGGTCGCGGTAATATTGGCGGTAAATACAGCGGAAATAAACGGGGAAATGTAGCCGGGCCGATTACCGCGTGCATTGCAGAAGGACCATTACCGCGAGGATTGACTCCAGCATTACCGCTCCCGAGATTTTTTGACTTGAACTTTTCCTTTGTTTTTGTGCGTCTATCTGAGTTGTAATGTGCTCCAAATGTCATAGTGCTTGAGTCCTGAAACCATTGAAGCTCATATCATATGAAAATCTTGGGATAGACAATATCAGGGCAAAGATAATGTTGTTTATAGCTTGACTTGGAAAATAATTTGTCATGTTCCACGAAGGTACATAGGAAACTATGCAGAAGGTTTACAGATGCCAAATGTCAAAAGTGCTACCCAAAGTGTACCTTCACAGTCCCAAAAGGTGAGACTAAAATAGAGCCAAACAATTTTGAACTCGTACAATGAAGCATGCTTCAGTCATCACCCAAAGAATGGGGGAGCTGTAAATCCATCAAGCTCAGCTCTAGTACCAGGAACCGCAATGTCAGTTAGAACCCCTAGGGCCTCTAACCAATAGACCCCTTCAAAGCAAAAACCATTGAAAGATCATATGGTTGTTGGAAGTTTTCAATTGACCCAGATTCCATTAGAATTAGTAGACAAATGCCTCTATGAAGATCATGAAGGACAGAAGTTTCAGCTGATCTCCACAAGTCAAAGTCAAGAACCGACAAATCTGATAGTGTTCAAATAGTTACATGTGACCAAGTTCACATATGCAAATCTAGATGCACATGGTAACGAATATCAGCAAGATCATGACCTTGTACAAACCCCTATGGATGGCCTGACTAAAGTCACAGACTATCTGAAGATGATGCAAAGCATCAAGCTGCTAGAACGTGGCAGAAAAGTCAAAATCAATGAAAGCTACACAAAGGTCACCACCAAAATCTCCTTCAAAGAAACAGATTCTGCCAGAATGTACAATGGATCTTCTAGGATCAAAGGTTACTCAAATGCAGGAAGATAATGCTCAACAAATGAAAAAAAGTACAATATTACAACCAATGGAGTCAACATCAATTGAAGAAGGTGATCAAAGAAAAGAAGTTGAAGAAAAATTTGATTTCAAGGACACTGCCACAGCAAAAGCAATCAATCAAACACGAATCCTAAAACGTTCAAGTGGAACATTGTTGGTGAAAACGAAGAAAAGTTGTCAAGTGAAGTAAAGCTAGATTTTCAGTTAGACAAGAACCTCATGTCTTTTCGTACTTGGAAAAGATGTAGACAACCACAGTTTGAAGATGCTCCTGAATTGTGAGCATATCAGGAAACAAATGAGTAGAATGCTGCGGAATCATTTCCACCACCATTGAAGTAAGTTCACAGATCATCATAGCGCAATTCCATGTGATCAGAGCAAAGGATATTCCATACAACATCATAATGGGAATGCCAATGGCCCATAAGATATTAGAGATACAGAATGCAAGCATGATGAAGTCATCACAGACAACCAAGAATGAATTCCAAGATTGGTCATCTGCGGACAACAACACAAAGTCCTCAAGCACAGCTCAAATGGAGACTCATATCGAAGCAGATCTTATTGAAGATGATTCATCTCCATCAATCAGAACTTCAAAAGAGCTTAAAGCAAATCAGGCAATAGCAAGTGCAGATCAAACAGAACAAAGTACGACCACGAAAGCTATTGTGGAGAGAATGCCACCGAGACCAGAGGTAAAGAAGACAAATCTTGCAAACGAAGGTAAGGTGTTAACCCTCACGGCACACGGACACCCTATGATCTATAAACGTTGTATTATTTATTTAAGTAGAGTCAGGTACCGGGCTTGTCGGTCCAATAGGGAAAGGTAGAGTGATCGTCAATGAGAGGCGCACTTTAACTTGGACATTCAAGGGATTAGTTGGCTGAGCATGGGCGCCCAAGTGTGAATGGGGTGAGCTCCTATAAAAGCCAACTAAACCTAATTTTTACTCATTCTCTCATTTGTGCAATTGAAGAGTGCTCTTGCTCCATCTCCATCTTCTTCTTCTTCACCTCCTTGTGTGTGTGTGTGAGAGAGAGAGAGAGGGAGAGTGTGTGTGCGATCGAGCATTACGAAGGCACGACGGCGGCGAAGCGGTTGAGCGCGGCACGACTGCAGCTTCTTCTTCATCGCGGCGAGGAATCCACCACGAAGGCGAGCGTAGAGCGGTGAGTGACACACCCTTTGTTTTCTTGAGCTTGCTAGTTTAGGCTTGTTGTGTGCTTGGAGCCGTCTGTGGCTCGCACAAGGTGTATTGGCAAGTCCCTTGCTTCGACAGTGCGGCAAGGAGCGCACATTTTTGGCGCCGCTGCCGGGGATATGCCCTACACTAAGCTCGGTTAGCACTTTACGCTTCCTTGTGGTGCAATTTCTATCATAGGAAAGGCAGGGAAGGAGTGTGTGGAGATTTCTGTTTTTTGCGTTTTCTGCAATTGCTGTCAAGTTTCAATTTCTGCTATTGTCTGCGTTTTTTCAAATTCCGCGATTTCTGCATTTTCAAGTTGGGCGTTTTCAATTTCTGCAATTTTCTGCATTTCTGCGTTTTTTTAATTTTCTGCAATTTCTACGTTTTTTCTTGCAATTTCTGCAATTTCTGCGTTTTCTCCTGCAATTTTCTGCAATTTCTGCATTTTTTGCATACCTGCGTTTCTGTATTTTCTGCACCAAAAAAAAAAAGTTTTTTATTTTTTCTCCCAAAAAAAAAAAAAAGAAAATAAAAAAAAAGAAAATAAAAAAAAAGAAAACAAAAACGCGAGCGAGCGGCTAAATTTTTTGAAAATAAAAAACGTGACTCTTAAAACGGACGGGTTGGTTTGTATAAAAGATAGAAGCCCAAGCCCAAGCCCAAGCCCAAGCCCAGGCCTCAGTCCTCAGTCTTATGATATATACTAGACTCACTCTTATATATATACCCTACTCCCTCAAGAGAGAATGAGAGCATGTGGGACAAGTCCTTCACTCTCCTCCTTTCTCTTCCCACTTGCACCCTTAGACTTTCTAGTTTGGGCCTAGTTCCCTACTAGAAATTGACAGTTTTAGGGATTCCGAGGGCATAGAGTGACCAAACGGAGGGCTGTAAAGCACGGCACGACCCTCTGACCGATACGCTCGTTTTGAGCTATCACACGGCCCATTCCACGACACGCTCTAAAAAATCTAGCAAAAAAACAAACAAAAAACATGCTAAAAACTAGTCACAAGGCCTCCTAGAGCAGCTTTTTGACACCTTAGGGTATCAAAAGCACATGCACTTACGCTCTGGGCGGGTGCTAGAACACGAGCATATTGAGGGTGCCTCTGTTCATACGGACACCCATTACCCATCCACGATAAGCTCTAGACCCTCAGCGGGGACACAAGGTAGCACCACCCAAGACCCTAAAATAGCCGCTAGTGATTCCTCCTCCGACTCAGAAATCATGGAAGCATACCATACCCAAAACACTGAGAGAGAAGGCTATGCACCTCCCGAAGCTCCACAGCCTAGTACTAGTATGTTTAGCCGTTTCATGGAAACATTAGGTAGAGCTACTCGCTCGGAACCTGATGCAAATGAAGCACACGAAGGGGGTGGGGAAGTGGACTCTCCTTTCACATCGCACGTGGACCCCACACCCCCAAAGAGTGTCCATGTGGATATCCTACCAACTTCTTACCAAGAAGGCCCTGTTGAGCTGCCTCCTTCAGAAGTTCCCTCTAGAGTACCGTTGGTGGCAAGTAAAACCACGGGGAGCAACATTGCTTCTACCTCACAAGAAACCGTTAACACGTCGACTCTAGAAGGACTGTTCATTAATGATCATTGGACATACGACCTCCACACTGAGGTGTTGACGGATCTACACTCTGGCCACGCCTACCATGTAGGATGGATAGAGATTGTACAATCCACCTCTAGTGCCACGAGCATCGAAGATCAACAGAAAATGATCTGTAATGTTATCCATGGCATTATTCAATCAGAAAGGCAAAACCGAGGGGTAAATATACTCTCAACTGGCCCCATGAGATTTCTGGATACGAGCAAGGCTCAACAGCCTACTCTATCACAAATGGAGACTCCTCTAATGAGCCCCATGGACCCATCTTACGTCATTTCACCTGGGGTCTCTATGCAATCTGAGCCTCCGAGCGAAAACTTTAGCTTCCCTAACTTGGCTCAACCCTCTATCAAGGAAAACACAGTGCTCACTCCAGGGATAAGCCTGACAGAGAATGTACCGATGACATCTACGGTTAGCGCAGTGCCACTACCTAGTGTCGTAGTACCTAATATGGGGCCTCGACCATATGTGCCTCTAGCCCCTTATGCACACATGGCCCCCACACCTCCAATTGTACCACTTGCTTATGCTCCTCGAGTGCCGCTCCCTAGCTCTTATCCGAGTGGACCTATGCCCGGTTATGTTCCATATCCTGCATCATCCACACATATGCCAAGACCGGCACCCGTTCCTCTCCCACATATGATTCCAAGAGTACCTCCACCGGCCCTGCCTCCTCACATAGGTGACTTGGCAGCGTTTGCTCAAACCATAGGTCGATCTATCGCGGAAAATATGTGTCATGCATCTGATAGAGAGCCTAGAAGTAAGGCAGTGCAAATTGCCAAACTCACGCAAAAATTCAATGGGGACGAAGATGCTAGGAAACACATTGAAGTGTTTGAACAAGTATGTGATTCCTTAGGGGAACGCAACGAACTACATAAGTGCAATGCCTTAAGCTTGACATTAAGTGGGAAGGCTGGAGATTGGTATAGGACCCTAAGGGTGGACGAGAAAACAATCTACCCTACCCTTCGAAGGTTGTTTCTAAAGGAGTACATACGAGAAGGTGTGCTTTGGGGTGTAGCATCTCAGCTACAGAAGGCCGAACGTAAGGAAGGAGAGTCAGTAAGGGACTTCATTAGTCGTCTAAAGCACTTAAACTCTCGTTGCCCTGTAAATGAGCGCTTCAACAATAACCAACTGCTTGATCGATTCATTCGAGGGTTGAGGAATGAAGGAATCTATAATGGACTAGTGATTAGAGGTATCACAACCTGGGAAGATGTCACTGCCAATGCAATCCAATTAGAGGACAACTTGATGATAGCAGGCATGAGGGTGTCTACTGACACGAGATCCACTAGCTCACAAGCCATTGAGTATGAACCCATGACTGCAAAGCCCATTGCCAATGAGCCAAAGGTATTTGAGACATTCTTGACAGACCTCACCAAGGCAATCCAAGAGTCTCTTAAGGATAATCGACCCCCTCAAAATAGTCACATGTATCCAAGAAGGGAGCAACAATGGTGTTCCATTTGCTTAGGTCCACATAGCACTAGTGAGTGCCCTACGTTTAGAGTAAAATTTAATGGAACTTGCAACGCATGTGGTAGGTATGGTCACCAAGCTAAGGATTGTTTAATGATCAAACGTATGATGGCAAATAGACCACCTGTAGCCTGGACGGATGCGCCTCGAGATCCTGTATTGATGCCTGCTCCACCTGTTGAGCAACTACCGCAACACATGGTCCCTAGATCTCAAAATGTTGTACAAGCTACACCGTTACCACCTCCTGTGCTAGGACCGCAGCCCCCGCATCCAAGAGTCGCCCCTATGAACCAAGCGGGTTGCGAGCCATCAAATGCTTATGCAGATGGCTGTGAGGAGGAAATAGACACTAGTATTGCCTACGGACTTGATACATTGGAAGAATGTCCTATATACTACATGGAAGATTGTTGGGGACAAATCAAGCCGGTTTATCAAGCTGCTGCTCTCGCATCCAGAGGTCAAAATATCAACACCCAGGCTACGAGGCCACCTCTTCAATGCTACGAGTGTGGTGGACCACATCGAGTAGCGGAGTGCCCTATTAGACTGCAAAAGAATGTTGCACAGATGCAAATGAATCAAGGGAGCACGTCTGCAATGCCAATACTCACATGTAATCATTGTGGCATAGATCACTTGATTGCCCAATGCCCCTATAACCCAAATGTGCCTAAAATCACACCCCTGAATTTGGTCGAAATTGCTAGTGTGACGTCGCCAATACCACCCGTCGCACCCGCTTATGCGATTACACGGTCCATGCTTCAAGGGCCAGGACATATCCTCGAAGAGAGAGATACCGCGTCAATTATCCAAGCAAAGAAAAAGAAGACACGAAGGAAGAAGTCGCAGAATACGGAAAATTCAAAGCCAAGTTCCAAAACAAACATAGGAACAGGAGATGACCCCGTGTATATGAATGACCTCGAGGATGATTCAGATTCAGTCGAGACAATGGAGACTAGAACCAATACCACAAAGGGAAAGACCGACAAAGAAAACCGTAACATGGAACCAAATGAAAACCGAATGAGAGAAAACCATAAAGAGCCTCTGAAAACACCACAAGTGTTTCCAAATCCAATCCAAGACCCCCAAGATAAACCGCAGGGGCAAAAAGGGAAGAATCGTAAAAAGAAGATTGGGACGTACCCAAACCCAGTAGACGAGATTAAGCAGGTGAAACATCTAAGAGGTTTAGTGGAGGAGACTCAAAGGAAACTAGAACCAGAACCCATGCAGGTCAAAATTCATGACACAGTGTTTCCCACGCAAGTTCATCCACCCCACATGAACCATAGACCGTTAGCCATATCTAGTATCATCCAAGAAGGGAGTGAGGACAGGACATCAGAAAGTGAGCATACACCCTTCTTGTTGGAAAGGATGTTTAACGAAGGAATACCTGATCCCATTGAGGAATATGAGATTCCATCCTCACCAGTTCCTAGTCAAGGACCTACACCCTGCAAAACACCAATGAATGTTGCCAAACTAGTGGACTTCATGTCTTCTGAGGTCCGAACCACGATCATAGCAAAGCTGTATGGAGATCCTGAGTTATTCCTTGCACTTCGAGCATTCCTTAACGGAGAGCTACGAACGGGATTACCGCAATTTGCGCAACCAAATAGGCCTGACTCGATTATGATTGATGAGGAAAATCATGTGCAATCACTTGACTTAGATGGACACGAGTCTGTGATCGAGGTACCCATTAACGAATTAGGGCAGTATTTTGAAGGCGACGAGTCTAATGCGACCCTACCCATCACTACCAAGGGATTAACTATAAAGGGAATTCTTGATGGTGGTGCGGGAGTTAGCATCGTTACAAAAGATTGTTGGGAATCCATGGGAAAACCCCGCCTCAGTGTTACTAACATTGTGGTAAAGATGGCAAATGGTACCATAGCCAAACCTATGGGGATGCTCAAGGATCTTAAGATCAAAGTTCTAGGACACAAGGTACGACATACGTTCATTGTAATGGATTTCTCTAAACACCTTATGTCATATGAAATGATTTTAGGACGACCATTCATGAGGGAAGCACAAATGGTTCACGATTGGTCTAAAAATCATGTCTATTTGCAATTCCAAGACTCTGTCCTTAGAGTGGATTTGGTGACTGGTAAGGTACACCCCTTAGGGAGTAAAACCATTATTGATCATCGCTCTGACACCACAGTTCACTCGGCCCCACTACAATATTTTTACACTTGTAAGAAGGATACAGACATTGGCCAAGATTCTCCTTACATGGATGTGTTACCGGGTATGACGGAATCAGACAATGTGGATTGGGTCCACCTAGCATCAACCATAGACACTTGGGGAAATAGGGGGACGACCTTGGTAACACCTGAGGGGGATGAAATGCATATACCCTTAAATATGCTACAAGCAATGCATATCGCTTTCGACAAGACTCATCCTAATGTAACGAAGAAAACATACAAGTGGGTCCCTAAAGCTTCTTTAGTGACCATATCTAGTGCTAAAAAACAGAAGCCTTGTAAGAAATGTACCACTCGCTCCAAGAAAAGTAAGAAAATGTTGCGATGGATCCCTAAACGACTATTGGAAGCCCAAGGATACTATGAAGGAAATGATCAAATCTGGGTGCCCAAACGTAAAGTGTGCTCTTACCTATCACCTGACCCAAGTGAGCCCAATCCCGTAGCTCCAAAACGAATCAATGATCGTGGAAAGGAAAAAATCACAGAATGTTACACACCCGCTCCCGAGCTAGTTTGGGTACCAAAGAAAGAACGATTTGTTCCACCTAGCTCAGGAAGGGGGGAGTCCCATGAAGATTCTAGCTCATCATGTAATACATCCATAGAGGTAAAAGCTTCTACACAGCCTCCATCTATAGTAGTGGACCTCCATGAAGCTACCAAAGAATCCACACCTCCCAGTGTTCAAGAATCACCTGATGAACCACTTCAAGTTCGATCCTGGGAGAGTACCTTACCACCCTTGCAGCTTGACAAGGCACCTAGGGTAATAGAAAACTACTGGCAAAAATCCTCACCTATTACCAACTGGAACAATTGGTTTCAAAGGGTGACAAGCTCATTTCAAACGGTATGATCTACCCAAGGAAGGGGGGAGTGTTTGCTGACAGTCATCATTCATTTGTTTCCCTCTCAACCTTTTTCCCTGACCTCTCAATCACCGATCTTAGGGAATGTACATATAAAGCTTTATACTCACAAAAAAAAAAAAAGAGCAAGCGCAATTAGCAAACGAGTATGCACAATAAAAGTCAAAACATTGACTCAGACCTACACATGTCACATTTGGTACAGTGAAACAGAAACCTATGCCATAAAACACCTTCGATCCTCATCACTTGAGTGATGGAGGGTAGGTAAGATTAGTACGATAGGAGTGTTTCTGTTTTAGAGTTGCGTGATTAGCGAAGTTCTCTTTTCCCACTGATGTGCCTCCTAGAGGTATTGTTTGTATTTCATAGTGTGTACAGGAGCGTGTTGCTATTGATAGGATTTGGACCTTCATGGAACCTTTCTCTCGTTCACACTTCAAATCAAGCGCGACCATCAACACAAACAGGTGTTTCTTGTCCATTAGCATTGCCCTTATCTTTTTGCATCCATGTTTGTCTGCTTTGATTGTGATTGGTAGCATAATATTCAGCGCATTGTCTTAGTATCAAACATTTAATTCAATGTAATGTTTTGTCATAATCACTTGTTTAGGTGTAAAAATCAAGCAGTCCGACTAAGCTAGTTTGACCAAGCTAGGTATTAGAAATCTTCTCTTAATACCATGGGGAATGCCTTCCTAATAAACAATGGTTACTTAGGTTCTTAATCCGATTTAGGCAGCATTGTATGAAATGTACTAGGGCTTTCTAGTGGGCTTAACCCTATTGACCTTTAGCTTAAGTATTATAAAGGGAGTTTACTAATGTGATGAGCCTGGGGAATGTAACAGTGTTATATGACCCCCCAAAGTTACAAAATTTAAATGCTGAAAATGAACAAGCAAAAATCAAAGTGCCACAATGTAAAATTTTAAGCTGGAAGAGAAATCTCAGCTTGATTTGGTACTTCACTCACATGTATTGCCTATGGTACTAGAGCCCTAGAGGTTCCCAGTGTGGGCGCTTTTCCTTGAAAAGCAAAAAACCCAAGGCATACAAAATAAGCACACACATCATAATTGAATCACTGTGAAAAGACCTTGGGGGGTCAAAGAAAAAGTAATCAGTCAGGCGATGATTTCATGAGAAATTCCTTTTATGGTAGCTTAACTACAAGGTTTTCTAGATATAGCCTCTAGTCAGCCCTTGAACATGAATACTTGGCTCTCGCGATTAAACAACTTAATTGACCACAGAAAATTAAGAAGCTTACCAATGGTATTAATATTTGATCTCTAGTGCCTTTCGATCGTCAAATTAGCGACCCCAGACTTGTTTAATTTTTTGCCTTTACATCTGTTTATGCATTTGATTACATTGGAATTTAATGTTCATTGCTAACAAATTGTTTGAAATTCTTTTACCAATCAATTTTTCTACCTAAAACTGCATATTCTTTTTAAGAGAATGGAATTACTGTGCCAATGTTGTTTGATTTTGCAGTGACTGAAGAAGGCTAAGGACATTCATCTCAAATGCTCTTCCACCTCGACGATCCAGCTTCAACTCAATAGCTTCCGAGGATGGAATCTGCATCAAGAAGGGGGGCATGTTAACCCTCACGGCACACGGACACCCTATGATCTATAAACGTTGTATTATTTATTTAAGTAGAGTCAGGTACCGGGCTTGTCGGTCCAATAGGGAAAGGTAGAGTGATCGTCAATGAGAGGCGCACTTTAACTTGGACATTCAAGGGATTAGTTGGCTGAGCATGGGCGCCCAAGTGTGAATGGGGTGAGCTCCTATAAAAGCCAACTAAACCTAATTTTTACTCATTCTCTCATTTGTGCAATTGAAGAGTGCTCTTGCTCCATCTCCATCTTCTTCTTCTTCACCTCCTTGTGTGTGTGTGTGTGAGAGAGAGAGAGAGAGGGAGAGTGTGTGTGCGATCGAGCATTACGAAGGCACGACGGTGGCGAAGCGGTTGAGCGCGGCACGACTGCAGCTTCTTCTTCATCGCGGCGAGGAATCCACCACGAAGGAGAGCGTAGAGCGGTGAGTGACACACCCTTTGTTTTCTTGAGCTTGCTAGTTTAGGCTTGTTGTGTGCTTGGAGCCGTCTGTGGCTCGCACACGGTGTATTGGCAAGTCCCTTGCTTCGACAGTGCGGCAAGGAGCGCACATAAGGCCAAAGTGGATCCTCCATCGATTAGCAAAGAAGATGTGACAACATATTCCTCTACATCAAAGAACCCTCATGGATCAGCTTCTTCAAGCAATTCAGGCTTTTAAAATTTAATGTCATTTGTTGACCCAACGGAAACCTCTAAGGAGACACCCGGAAAAGCAAAGGTATTTGAGCCAAAATACTCAATAAATACTAATTTTCGACCCTTTTTTGGCATTTTTGGACGTTTGGAAACAAAAAATTAATAAACAATCGGTTCCGAATTCAATGTTTGCCCTGCGGCGCATAAAAATTCTTCGTTGGATACATCTTTACGGTGTCTTGGGACATTTTCCTACGACGTTAAAATAATCTTCCTCGATCATCCACTCTCGTCTCATTCCACATGAACACCCCCACACACCCTCACTCTTTGTCTAACTTTCTCTCTCCTGCCCACCCCCTCCTCATCACGATTATCAACAATTCTCTCACCCCCCTCTCACTTTCTCGCTCCTTTTTTCCGATTATTGTCTCTCTCTCACTAACTCTCTCTCTCTCTCTCTCTCTCTCTCTCTCTCTCTCACTAACTCTCTCTCTCTCTCTCTCTCTCTCTCTCTCTCTCTCTCTCTCTCTCTCTCTCTCTCTCTCTCTCTCTCTCTCTCTCTCTCTCTCTCTCTCTCTCTCTCTCTCTGTGCCCACGCGTGTTCGGGCTCAACCTTTTCTGCCCTTTCGTACAGCCCATGCGCGCGTACGCACTCAGTGCCACTCACACTCTAGTCTCTCTCTCGCGTGTGCTTTGCTGTGCAGTCAGTGCCTCTCTCTCTCTCTCTCTCTCTCTCTCTCTCTCTCTCTCTCTCTCTCTCTCTCTCTCTCTCTCTCTCTCTCTCTCTCTCTCTCTCTCTCTCTCTCTCTCCTCCTCCTCCTCACGCGCAGGCCAGAACACGGTAATGTTGTCCAGGTCTCTCACTCTCTCTCCCCGCTTTGTCGTGTAGCAAACCCACACACTATGTGACTGTGACATACACACCCACCGGCCAACCACACTTGTCGTGTACTAGTACAGGCTGCAGCCCCATCCCCGCCATCTTCGCCTTGAACCACTCTCTCTGCACACTATTCCCCGTCAGCGCGTCTCTATTACACACTACACGCGACCACCAGGCCTGGACCTCCCTCGTGTTGTCTCTCTTGCCATCACCCACTGGTCAACGCGTTGCCCAGTGCAGCCAGGTAAGCGAAGGTAAATCTTTTGTTTTTAATTTATTTAATTTTTAGTTTTTATTAAAATTTACTTTATTTATTTATTAAAAAAACAAAAACAGAAAAAAGAACCAGGCCTGGACCTCCCTCGTGTTGTCTCTCTTGCCATCACCCACTGGTCAACGCGTTGCCCAGTGCAGCCAGGTAAGCGAAGGTAAATCTTTTGTTTTTAATTTATTTAATTTTTAGTTTTTATTAAAATTTACTTTATTTATTTATTAAAAAAACAAAAACAGAAAAAAGAATAATAAATCATATCAATATAAAAAAAAACAGCAAAAATTTATAAAAAAGTAAAAAAACTCATTAAAATTCAAAAAAGAGTTTTAAAAATTACAAAAAAACACATAGAAAATTAGATTTTTAGGAAAACTCATTAGAAATTTTTAAGAAAAATTTACAAACCTTATTGGGAAAATTCTTAAAAAACCAAAAATTTACAAAAAAATTAAAAAAATAATTGAAAAAACATAGAAAAATCCTGGAGAAATAGAAAAATACATAGAAAGTCATAAAAATTTCAAAAATTCCATAGAAAAGTTACAAAAAGTGTAAAAAAAAGAAAAAAAAACCACGAGAAAATCATTAAAAAGCATAAATTTCCAAAAAAAATCATAAGATCTTCAAAAAATTAGAAAATTCACAAAAAGTTCATTAGAAATTAAAAATTTTCACAGAAATTATAAAAAATCATAAAAATACTAAAAAAATTAGAATTCATAATTTCACAAACGATTAATAAAAATAAAAAGAAAGTATTCGAAAGTGCCAAAAAAGCCAAAATAAGCCAGAAAATTAAAACAGCAACGCCGAGAAGTGTATTGTATAGTGAGTAAAAATTGACAACAGCAGCTAGGAAAAAATGGAGCAAAGGGCAGAACAGTCAGAAATAGAGGGAGGATAGCCCAAAAAAAGCTAAAATCGACCAACTCTTCGAGGGGCAGACAAATTTCAAAAAATTTGCATGCTAGAAACGGGTAGGTGCAAGTGATTGCATTGCAAATTAGCTTCTAACCGGACGAATAAGGGCACAAATCACTGTGGATAGCCGATTAGGCTATTCAAGGCCTAGATCAATTCTAGAACTTTCAAGCTAGAGTTAATCAACTCTTGTGAGTCTGAAGAACAATCAACTACAAAAGTGCTTTAGCTAAAGGAGTTTAACCAAAATCAGGCAAGAGAAATTTTTCTAATCAATACCAGAATTTGCTACGAGACCGTTTTTGTAGATCAAGTCAACATGGACTCAAATCAAGCAGAGAGTTCAAGTACAAGATAGCAAGCTAGTAGGAGTGGCAACACATGCACAACTGCAACGGAGCAGATTCTATAGCTATATGGCTACAATGGGGATAAATTTTTGTACACAGATACAGAAGATCATAGGTATCTTATAAGAAATAGGAGCCACGTTCCTATTGATTAGAGTAAAGCCATATTCAAATAACTCCCAGATGTTCAGAGGCTTCAGTGGAGCCAGGTATTGCAAGCTCAAAGATGAAGTGGAGATATAAGTTGAGAAAATTGACCTAATTGGTTATCCAGAAATCTGCACAAGTCCGCAAAGCATCCATTTAGTGCATATGCAATCAGGGTCATTGTACATGGATTAGAGTTGTCAGATCTATAATCAAGAACCAAATTGCAAGATCCAACATATCAGCCAATTGAAGCCGATCTAATTGGAGAACCAGGTCAAAGACAATACGAAGGTCAAGATGGAGCAGTTTATAGCTTGATGCTTAGTGTCTTGAAAGAAGATGTTGATAACTTGGCAAGTAGAGAAATAGAAGCTCCTTTGGTAGCGCTTGACATGACAAAACCAAACGAAATACCACCAATCATGGCGTATTTCTCAGATTATAGACGGAAAGGTGGACATTTTTTTGAAGATTGTCTAAGAAATCCAGACAAAAAGGACATATCAACCACCAAGCAAGGCACATAGAAAATTGGAAATGCGAATCTCGATGTAACTGGATCTAACTGGTCACTTTTAATGCAATCGAATGATTCTGCATTACCATTAAAAGCACCAGTAAAACATTGCAAGTTCAAAATCAGCATAAAGATACACAAGCATCTGAAAAGCTTAAAATTAATTCTTTGAACAATAAATTTCCGCATGAATTTGGTCAAGATGTCCACATATCACCGAATGTTGAAAAGACTGTTAGGTTTGCAAATGATTTTGCATCCACTGTCACCAATGTGCAATCATTCACGAGTCTAAGGGACACATCAAATAGAATGTTGTTAGCATTGTATGCTACACATAATTCATATGAAGATTATGTAGAACAAAAAGGGAAACTATATAAAAAGGATCAACCAGTGTTTGAATGGCCCACATACTAGCTCATAGAAGTGCGTCCAAAGATAAATTAGAAAGGATGGTTCGTTTCAGATGCAAGAATTTATTATAGCACATCCTCTCTAGATCTGAAGGATATCAACCGAGTGAACCCAGAAATCTGTTAAAAGTCAAACTCTCTTCCATAAAAAATCAAGCTTTGATGTTGTGACCAAACGAGCATATACTTTGACCAAAACGGTCGTAGATATAGACGAGAGTCTAGCATCTGTGATGCCTTGAGTCCTAAAACCATTGAAGCTCATATCATAGGAAACTCTTGGGATAGACGATATCAGGGCAAAGATAATGCTGTTTATAGCTTGACTTGGAAAATAATTTGTCATGTTCCACGAAGGTACATAGGAAACTATGTAGAAGGTTTATAGATGCCAAATGTCAACAGTGCTACCCAAAGTGTACCTTCACAGTCCCAAAAGGTGAGACTAAAACAGAGCCAAACAATTTTGAACTCGTACGATGAACCATGCTGTAGTGATCACCCTAAGAATGGGAGCGCTGTAAATCCATCAAGATCAGATCTAGTACCAGGAACCGCAATGTCAGTTAGAACCCCTAGGGCCTCTTACCAATAGACCCCTTCAAAGAAGAAACCATTAAAAGATCATATGGTTGTTGGAAGTTTTCAATTGACCCGAATTCCATTAGAATTAGTACACAACTGCCTCTATGAAGATCATCAAGGACAAAAGTTTCAGTTGATGTCCACAAGTCAAAGTCAAAAATCGACAAATCCGATAGTGTTCAAACAGTTACATGTGACCAAGTTCACATATGAAAATCTAGATGCACATGGTAACGAATATCAGCAAGATCATGCCCTTGTACACACCCCTATGGATGGCCTGACTAAAGTCAAAGACTATCTGAAGATGATGCAAAGCCTCAAGCTGCTAGAACATGGAAGGAAAGTCAAAATCAATGAAAGCTACACAAAGGTCACCACCGAAATCTCCTCCAAAGAGAAAGATTCTGCCAAAAAGTACAATGGATATTCTAGGATCAAAGGTTACTCAAATGCAGGAAGATAATGCTGAACAAATGAAAAAAGGTACAATATTACAGCCAATGGAGTCAACATCAATTGAAGCAGGTGATCAAAGCAAAGAAGTTGAAGAAAAAATTTAATTCAAGGACACTGCCACAACAAAAGCAATCAACCAAATACGAATCCTAAGACGATCAAGTGCAACATTGTTGGTGAAAATGAAGAAAAGTTGTCAAGTGAAGTAAAGCTAGATTTTTAGTTAGACAAGAACCTCATGTCTTTTCGGACTTGGAAAAGATGTAGAGAACCACAGTTTGAAGATGCTCTTCAATTGTGAGCATATCATGAAACAAATGAGTAGAAAGCTGGGGAATCATCTCCACCACCATTGAAGTAAGCTCACAGATCATCATAGCTCAATTTCATAATGGAAATCCCAATGGCCCATAAGATATTAGAGATAAAGAATGCAAGCATGATGAAGTCATCACAGACAACCAAGAATGAATTCCAAGATTGGTCATCTGCGGACAACAACACAAAGTCCTCAAGCACAGCTCAAATGGAGACTCATATCAAAGCAGATCTTGTTGAAGATGATTCATCTCCATCAATCAGAACTTCAAAAGAGCTTAAAGCAAATCAGGCAATAGCAAGTGCAGATCAAACAGAACAAAGTACAACCACGAAAGCTATTGTGGAGAGAATGCCACCGAGACCAGAGGTAAAGAAGACAAATCTTGCAAACAAAGGTAAGGCCAAAGTGGATCCTCCATCGATTAGCAAAGAAGATGTGACAACATATTCCTCTACATCAAAGAACCCTCATGGATCAGCTTCTTCAAGCAGTTCAGGCTTTTAAAACTTAAAGTCAATTGATGACCCAACAGAAACCTCTAAGGAGACACCCAAAAAAGCAAAGATATTTCAGCCAAAATACTCAATAAAGGAAAGGAAAGTCAAGCAAGTGTTTGTTTCGAGCAGTTTAGTCAAATTCAATGATCTGGCTTGGATTAAGGATAGGAAATCAACACAAAAAGACAAACACATGGGATGGATCGCATCACAATGGAGCTTAAAGGAAGAGGAGTATTATAGAGGTAACAGACAGATATAAGTACCAAAACCACAGGTTAGAGCATATGAAGTAACGTCAAGTCCCTCCCAAGAAAGAAGCCCACAAGGTATCAACCTTGACAATATCCTAGGATACCTAAGAAGCAAGTATATAACAAAACAACATCAAAAGATGATAAAGTCAACCACAACTCTCAAGAGGATACAAAAAAAAGATGGATCTCAAAGAAAACTCTCATATCATTTTGGAGGTCATTTGGAGGGCCTTCTAAGAAAATGTATTTTTCGCACTCTCTCTCTAGAAAATATGGCGAATAATAGAGGGGGCTCTGTCATGGTAAAAGTTCAAAAAGTATACCTTTAGGAGATTATTTACCCTTATGAACATTCGTCCGTAATGATTGAGGGATAATCTTCTGTTCAGTTGCATTGAATGAACCTTGTCAACATGGAGGGAACGAGGCTAACATGGAGGGAGGAATCCGCAACAACTATTCACTTTTCATTAAACCTGTACCTTTGGCTAATGGCGCACTCCTCAAATGGCACAAATGTTACGCAGAAATGAGCCAAATATCACCTTCACATTGATTTGGACAACGAATACCAACCATTGATTAAGCGGAGTAAAACAAACACACATATACCTCCCGCATCCATAGACATGCTTAGAGCTCAGGGAGCCAAACACATAGATAGCTAGTCGAGAGACTCTCTCTATCCTAAGAATCCAATGACTAATGCATCTCCAGAATTTATCAATCCTACAAGATTATTGACCTTTGCTGGTGATGGAGAAAACGGCCTTCTGGGTTATAGTAAATCTCTTAAAAGGCAAGATGAAACTTATAAGGGAATTCTCCAAGCTCAACAATGTGAGATTGTTCGTCTTTCACATTTTCATTCTACAGATCAGGTTACCATTTTGCAACAGAAAACATAGGTACAGGAACTGAAAGGAAAGGTACGAAGTTGTCAAATGAAGGACACCATCTTGGGTAGTCGTATCCGAAAGAAGAAATTGCGCAATCTTGAAACATTGCAGGTTGCATCCGGAGCTCTTAAGAAACGAATCCGAGCATTAAGGTGATGCTTCTTGGATGACTAAATAGTCTTAGTTAAGTAAATTTTTTTGTTTTTCTATTTATGCATTGTGTTCATGTGTCTAAATAGTGCAAATTTTCTGTTATTTACTTATGCATTGTCTTCATGTAGAGATTCAATCTATCCTGACAAGGAAAACATTGACACCAAAGCCAATATAGAAAAGAGATTGAAGCCACTTATAAGTAGAAGCCTTACAACAGATATAGTATATGACAAGAAGTTTAAGGTCCAACAACGAAATGTAGTGGACTGCTTTATTTCAGAGAACTCAGTGCCTGCAAAAGAGATACAAGGCACACTTGATTCACTTGGTGTAAGCAAAAGAGGATATTCGGCTATACAGAAATAAAGTCCAAACTTTTACCATCAGCCTCAAGTGTTTGGAAAGAGAGGCTTCAGCTTAACGACGCACAGGAAGAATATCTTGGACAACCGTTTCATATTAAAGAAACTTAGAGTGGCCGTGGAGCAAACATAGCATATGATGAGTTCAATAATATTTTTATGGACCTGCAGATGTTGCAGAAGAGAATGGTGGAGTTTTACAACATCACATTTAAAGAGTCACGAGGGGTATTACATTTTGTGTTGAAACTGGATGAGTGTGATCTTGTTAAACACAAGAAGCTAGAGCGTGTTACTATTACTTTGATGAATAGATCCCTCTCAAAGTGTCCCGCTGATGATCCTTTGCATTTAGTGTTCAATCAGAATCTAACATATGGTGGCTTGGTGCTTTTGAGGTAAGCGAGATTCTCAGTTGAGCTCAAATGTTCACATCTACTTAAGTCTCATTTATTTTGTGTTGCATGTAAAGAAAGAAGATCATGACATTCTATATCAAACTAAGTTCCAGAGGTGATTGATCAACAGACTAACCAGGGAGAGGTACTACGTCTAGATGGAAGGGGAGACTTTCAAGTTCAGTGGCATCTTGCAGGTGACCGGAAAACATTAAAATGCATGTATAATTGTGGAATGGGTGCAATGGCAAAGTCGCCGTGTTTGTTTTGCATGGAGCCTGCAAAGGTCATGGACCCAAAGTGGTGGAGAAAAGCTCCAACACGTCACATTGAGGACCCTGCTTTTTGACAGGTATTGAAAATACCACTTGTGAATGTCCACATCTGTACAATGCATGCCCTTTGTAGAATTGTGGAGAAATTGGTCTACTTATATTTCGGGTTTTCTTGGAAAATCAAGAACTTAGCAAAGCGACAGATGGACCTGCAATGTTTAGAATTGGTACTGTCGGATATGGGGCTTCATGGTGGCAATGTGAAAATCCAGTGGGATGGAAAGAGATCAACTGCTAAGAAGGGTGTCCCATGCAAACCATCCATCGGTGGGGTGAAGGCACGGAGGTGTTTATCTAAACCCCAAGGAATACAAGATCCTAAGCTAACAAAGCATGGAAAAATATATAACACATCTTATGTTGGCAAGGTAGAGTATCAGAGCTAGAAAAAAATACATATTGTAGTCAAAGATCAAGAACTAACTACTCGTAACGCGAAGGCTGAGGTTTGGCGATCGATAGACATGCTATTTTTGATGTGCGACAAAGATGACTGGTCACAAAATGATACAAACAAGTTCAAGAAGCATCTCAACCTTCTCAAGAAATCATTCAAGACAGCATGGACAGACACCCAAATTACTCACTACATGGTATTATTGTGTGTTTTGATTCTCTTTTATGTGTAACTACGTGAGTGTAAAACATTCTAAGTAATCTGTTTTCATATCTAGCACATCATTTTCAATCCTTTACCATATTTTATACAAAAGTATGGGAACCCGGCCATATTGAATACCCAAGGGATGGAAAAGTCTCATTACATGGCCAGAAATGCCTATTTCAGGCACACACGACATGGCAACTCTCGAATCAAGGCTAACAGTTTGAGAGAACTATTTGAATGGTTCTATCGTAGAATCATTCTTCGAATGCAGGCAAAAGAAGTCTTGGCCTCTTTAGCAACATCACAAGCCATTAGACATTTACAACAAAATAAAATTCAAAGATCAATGGCATACAACAACTCCAGTGCTCGTGAAGGTCAACGAAGATGGAGAGAGACAATGGTGTATGTGAACCACAAGTGGAGAAAGATACTCTTATTTGGAAAACATTGTACAAAATTTCAATATTGTAATACATGCTCTTAATACAATTGCTACTTGAAGTGTATCAAGATTTTGAAGGTTCAATTTTGTTTTTTGGCACATCACCCTTGTAACAAATCATGAGATGTTTGCCATACTCTAACAGTTTATCCGGGTTTTGTCTGCCAAGAGCTAGTGCCATTGCTGTGTAAGTGTAGTAATAAGCCGCCCGACCACCTGTATAGCCCGGGCAATAACCAAAACAATCTCTAGCAAACACTTTGTTCACAAGAATGACTTTATCTGCACTTTTGGGCAGCACGGGTCCACCCAAGAAGCGTGATAGTGTTTTTAATGTGTAAGTTGTTGTTGTACCCTCTTGTGACATTCCATTGTGAAAAACTATTATCGGCACCTCGCAAAGCTTTAAAAGGTAATGTGCTAGGGCCACATCCCTTCCACAATACTCTCGAGTCCACCCTCGAAGGAAGTCATCCTTGTCAGCAATCCAAGACTACACATATCATGTCTAAGTAAGTGACATACACACACACACAAACACACACACACACACACACACACACACACACACACACACACACACACACACACACACACACAGAGTTACCATGAAGCTCTCATTCTGAAAAAAGAGGTTTTCCTGCCACAGGTCCACAGACGTAGTTGACTCTTGACCTGAATGGTTAAACCAATCCTACACATCATTGTGACTCGTTGATGGTCTTAGGCTTTGCCTTATTGCTTGGAAGGTGGCTTCATCCGGTAGTGTCTCCTTGTATTTTTCAGCTTTCTCAAAGCAACTTTGGAGGCATTCCATCATATTGCTGGATGTTTTCATTGCCTCATCATTGCTACTATCCTCTGAAACAAATCCACTCCTCTCCTCTTGGATTCTGGAAATGATAGCAAGGGAGAAGTCCTCCCTTAAATAAAAGATCCTTTGCACATCATGTAAAAAGATAAAGGTCCTGTCTCCAATCCTGAACTCAGGCACAACAGGCAACATCATCTGAGCATGCTTCTCAGTGAAGTTATTGACATCCAAGGGTAGTTTGATTTCTGTTGTTTTCACAGAGAGCATCTTACTTCTTTGAACGTCAATTGCCTCAACCTCAAGGTCGGCTGTATCTTCAACCTCCTCGACTTCTTGTATGTGTGTTGTCTCCTCGTATTCTTTGTATGGTGGTGCATCCTGCTCCTCTATCACCTCATCAGGATTCTGCATGAGGAATCCAAACAGGCTCTTCAGGTAAATCATAAAGCCAAAGGATTCCTGAATAAGCTTGAACTCTTTTTGGTGCAAAGGGCAAGCTGAATGTTGGCAAACAGGTGGTAATTCCCTATACTTCTTCAGTCCATGTCCTTTGCCACCGGAGTCATTTAAATGAACCACAATCATACTGGGCAGAACAACCCTCCCTACCTGCACCATAAGTTCAAATTGATCTTTGTAGTGCTGCAAGAATTCACTGTGCTGCGCTAAAAGGTCTTCAATATCAAATTTTGGGTTAAACATAGAATGAACTAGATCATATTTTTCCCCAGTACCACACGATGCTGCAAAATCAAACAACCTCTCATCAATTACAGCTGGCTCTTCCAGAGAAGGCACATCGTCTTTGGCTTTACCTTTACTTGCACAAGGACTGCTTGCTAGGAGATGTGCATCATCTAAGAAGTCTATATTCCTCTTTCTTGTATTTTTCTTGACAAGTACTGTAGAGGGTGAGGGAACCTTGTAGGGTGAGGGATCCTCTTGGCTAGCCGACCTCTCTGACTCATCTTCACAGATTGAATCTTCTTGATCAAAGTCCTGACAAAAGTCAACAGTTCTTTTGGCAGAAGCGCTAAGCAACTGAGCCTATAAAGGTTGGAATACTGGCACAAGCTCTGGGTCGGACTTTAGTCTCTTCTTCCTATTGCACCTTAATCCTATTCATCAGGAATCAATGTCAAGTCTTTGTTCTCTCTCTCTCTCTCTCTCTCTCTCTCTCTCTCTCTCTCTCTCTCTCTCTCTCTCTCTCCCCAAAACACATCAAAACACACACACACACACACACAAACTCTCTCTCTCTCTCTCTCTCTCTCTCTCTCTCTCTCTCTCCACAGTACTAAAGGCGGGCGTAAGGACTTCCAAAGTGTACTTGGTTGTCTCCGCGCGCCTTTAGTACAAAGAGAGAGAGAGAGAGAGAGAGAGAGAGAGAGAGAGAGAGAGAGAGAGAGAGAGAGAGAGAGAGAGAGAGAGAGAGAGAGAGAGAGAGTCCGTGTGCGCCCCTGTGTGTGTGTGTGTATCTGTGTGTGTGTGTGTGTGTTTTGTAGAGAGAGAGAGAAAGAGAGAGAGAGAGAGAGAGAGAGAGAGAGTTTCTGTGTGTGTGTGTGTGTGTGTGTTCAACAACATAGATTTGTTTGTTTCCACACACACACACACACACTATGCTAGCTATTGTTAGAAAGAGAGAGAGACAGAGAAAAAGAGATGACCTTTTTTGGGAGGAGTTTGCAGAAACTCCTTGGGAGGCGTCTGCTCCATTGGTCTCTCTCTCTCTTTCTCTCTCTCTCTCTCTTTACTCTCTCTCTCTCTCTCTCTCTCTCTCTCTCAATTTCTGAGTTTTCACTCTACTTGTCTCTCTTTCTATGATTCTCTCTCTCTCTCTCTCTCTCTCTCTCTCTCTCTCTCTCTCTCTCTCTCTCTCTCTCTCTCTCTCTCTCTCTCTCTCTCTAGACACGTATAACCGTTAACACCCGACGATGCCCCACGTGTTCATTAAAATAGTATCTCTACGGAATGATGCCACACGTTTGGTCATTTAATGCGGCGCGATTGGTTAGTGAGTGACACCTAAAAAGTATGAGAGAGAAAGAGAGAGACCGAGAGAGTGAAAGTGAGTGAGAGACAGAGCAACAGAGAGAGTGAGAGTGAGAGTCTGCAACATAGAGTGCACCTGCGACAAAGAGAAGGAGAAAGTGACAGTGCGTCTACGTCTTCTACAAAGGTTTGGCCCTCTCTCTCTCTCTCTCTCTCTCTCTTTCTCAAAGGTCTCTCTCTCTCTCTCTGTGTCTCTTTCTCTCTCTCTCTTTCTCTGTCACTGGAAATTTCCATCTCTCTCTCTCTCTCTCTCTCTCTCTCTCTCTCACCCACACACACACACACACACAAGAGAGAGAGAGAGAGAGAGAGAGAGAGAGATGTGGCAATGGCTAAAGAAATGTATTTCAAGAACACTTATATTCACAGACCACAATTGACAAATGAGCTCAAAAAAACTTAATGTATTGAAATTCACTCGTATACACTTGGGTTTCACAAGAATCTCTGTTACATTGACACTATTTCAACCCGACCATCCAACTCTTTGCACAAAATATCTTTCTCCCTTCGTCGCATTAGCTTACGGCCAGCTAGGAAAATGGAAAAATCTAAAAGGTCCCTGTCCATTGACTCTTCAATTATGTCGTGCCGCAACTGCAGAAGATTGCATAGCTCCCTTATTGTAACCACCAACATTACGCCATGCTCTTTATCAAACACTTCCACATCCACAACAGGATTATCTTCCAAACCTGCAGAAACCTGGTCCATAGGAATGTACTTACCTCTGAGCATTTGTGATCGCATATACCAAAAGGAGACTAACAGTGATTGGCTTGCAATCATGTACTTGACAACTAGAGTGTCAAGAACGACCTCACACCGTATGCCAATCTCTTCCTTTACATACCATCCTCTATCAAGAAGTTTGTCACAGGATGACTACTGAAATGACTTGCACATGAACATAGTTTTCATAACACGCATATTGTAGTTATGAAACAACTCTATGAACAATGCAGCAGGACAAAAGTTTGCAATTCTAACCAGTTTGGTGGGAATAGAGCTACGTAGAGACCTCTGTATATCCTTGTAGAGATTACTTCGCATTACCTCCACCATTGTTCCCTCAGTTGGTAGAGGCACTTTCACCAACAACATGCCATTCTTATTCCCTGGGCAGAGTTGGTAGAAGTGGTCATAGAAAAATATTCCTTGATCAGCCAGGCTTTTGCTGGTTCTCCCTGAATACTGTATAGAACCAATGTGGGCATGAACGACAAGGAAGAGGCCTATTATGCACTCCACATGCTCCCATTGCTCATAAGAAGAGGGATAAACATCTGCAAAATATATAGCAAGAGTTAAACTAAGAGTATAAATAAGTGAAAATGACAAATCTAATGTAGTTGAGATGTGAGAATGGAGCCATTGCTCATAAGAAGAGGGATAAATGTTGCAAAATATATAACAAAAGTTAAACTGAGAGTATCAATAAGTGAAATGACAAATCAAATGCAGTTGAGATGTGAAGAATACTTACAATTGCAACGTGGTTGGTGTATATCTGACACATTTCCATCGTTTGCTATCACGTCTGGATGGGTAAATACATGCTGAACACGAACTTCCTTTACAAATCTTTTGCTGATTTCAACTTTGAAATCCAACACTCTGGCCTTTCATGCTGAGCGGTAAACATTGATAGCACTAGACCTCTTGGATCTTCTTGGTTGCATTAGGACCCATGAACCTTTGTTTATCCTTTGTCCAACCCATTGGTTCTCTGCACTTATTGAAGTTGATATTGTAATTGATGATATACTACTACTTGGCCTTCTAGGCAAAGTGCAAGTGTTGCTAGTTGGTGTGAGAGACCATAAACACCCAGAGCTTCTTGGGCGGGAAGACGTGGAAGCCATAGCTCTGAGAGAAAAGCTTTAGTGGAGGGAGATTCACTTTGAAAGTATCCTAATGGAGGGAAAGTGTTTTACAATTCCAATATCTTGTGCGGGCTTAATGGCCACCCTCCAGTACGTTAATGACCATAAAAGAATATTAGCAGTGGGACCACACATGCACCTAACAGCTCGGTAAAAGCAAAGAAGTTACGATGCCACAATCCTAGATTCGTGAAAGTTTTTAAATTATTTTCCTATTTCTTGAGTCTTTGCACGTATTTTCCTATGTAACGTAGCCTTGAAGCTCATTGGATGCGCTCTATTTTCTCTCTCTTTCATATGGCCCTCCAAATGACCTCCGAAATTTCCTAATGTGGGCTGACCGTCTGCAGGGTATTCAAAAAGCTGAAGACTATGTATGTCTATTATGGTGATTTGCTACATTCGAAGAGCTCAGATTGAGCTTTGTCATTCTCTTGTTTTGCACATTGATGTTTTTCTCTCAGTGAAGAGAGTGTGTTTGAGATTTTCAACAAATTTATGCGCACATATTGAGAGCAATTCGTGGATATATGCATTCTTGTGGATTCTCAAGTTCAAGAGTGGCTTCATTACATGTTATGTGCATTGACTTATGCAATTGAGAATATTTCAAAAGATGTGGTGTACATATTTATAGAGAGTTTTGCAAGCATTTTTGGCGTGATTGTGAGATGAAATTTCAGCTGATTTGGATGCTCATTTCATACACATTTGGTACATGCTTGATGCTCGCTTATATTGCCATGTGGATGCACATGATGTGCACTTTACGACGGATGATATTCTTCGCCTTGCAATGGCATATGTGGGCTGATTTTCAGCTATTTTGAGCATCAATCTGTGACATATTTTGGTTGGTTTTCATCAAAGTTGATGCTAGTATATGCTGTCCCATTTTTGTTTAAATGAGTGTCCATATAGGCCGGTCTGATCACTAATACCTTATTAGGATCACCCCCAATAGAAAACCCCATTTCCTATAATTTAGCCACTTATAAGGAAAATTTGGAGAAAAATGGAAACACCATTTGCATCAACCTCAATAGGGGGAGGATCATGTCCCGTAGCCTATCGGGTATGCGCTCCTTATGTGGTGTTCATAAAGTCGGTTGCGTATTCTCCTCTTCGAGGGTATCTCTACTACCTTTCACAACTCCATTGATACTTGCCTCGTCCAAACAATAGGGTGATGTCACAGCAATTCATAGGTTCAATACTAAGGACCCCCATATAAGGCATATATAATATGTCCATAAGTGCGCAACCCTAAATTGTCTCTTCCATAATGAGGGTATGCCCACGCAAAGCACATTGTCATTCATCGACCTTCCACTTGTCGACCCTAGTTGAATGAAGCATATGAGGTTCATATGGCAATACTAAGCTGTCATACCTCCCCGTGTGATACACACACTAGAGTCCACCATGTAGATCCCATTCTCATGTCGTCTAGACACATTTGAAAATCACTTGCACTCGAAGATGAAGGTATGAAAGATTCTAAAATTGACTTTAGTATCCTTTCAATAGTCCCACATGTACAGTACCTGGATTCATCACAGTGTCAAATTTGTTCTCATATCTTAGAGCCAAAATACCTTTCTTGACACCTTTTTCCTTAAGTCCCTTGTTGAAGAAGGTAAGTCAACATTGCTCTACTTGTGTTGCATAATAGTTGATAGCATCTTCTCTGTCTAGTTGAAGTCTCTCTAGATCAAGAATGTGGTTGTGAAGATGAGCATTAGGGCATTTCATCTTCCTAACAAGCACCATGAGACTAGCCAATTGTACTTCAATGGGTAAAATGGACTCCTTACCATACACCGAGTGATATGGTGTGAATCCAAAGGATGTGTGAAATGAAGTGAGATTAGCCCAAAGTGTAGCTATAAGATTCTTGTTCCAATCACTTTTGTAATGGTTTACCTGTTTAGTGATGATATTGCAGATCATACCATTTACCTTTTCCACCAAACCATTACATTGTGGGTAGTATGGAGTTAAGTGTCGTCGTGAGATACCCAACTTCTCCATCAGCTCTCCTACTAGGTATCCTCTAAAACCTAGTCCCTTGAACATAGAAATTATTTCAAGAGGAGTGTCAAAACGGCAACAAATGTTTTCAAATACAAACTTAGCCACTTCCTAAGTTGTAATCGTGGTGGTAGAAACTGCTTTGGCCCACCTGGTCATGTAGTCCGCACCGATGTTGATATACAATTTACTTGATTGGGTCCATGACAAAGGCCCAATGGCATCAATTTCCCATTTCTCAAATGGTCCATAAGGGATAATAGGAGTTTGTGGCTCGTATGTGAGTGTATGATCACCATTCCTCTGACACTCTTTGCATGTTTTGTGCTAGTGATGCACGTCTTTCTGTAAACTAGGCCATACAAACCCGTTAAAGTGTCCTCCACAAACACAGTCATGGCAACTTGAAATTATTTCGGTAATATTTTCAGAGAGAGGTACTCGCCTAAGGATTTGATCCTTACCCTTGCAGTACAAGTCGTCATTGATAAGGTGCTATTTTGTTGCCTTGTGCACGAGCCACTTGTTAACTGAGTCAATGTCAGTTAACAGAAGTTGCTAAAGACTGAAGACGTACAAATACACATCGAAGATCAATACAAAGAAGCAGGGAGAGTGGAGTTACATATTTTTCACGTTTTTCCAAAATGGTCATGTATTGTGAATTCTCGATTTATTTCAAGCCATTGTAAGATTTTAATGTGTTACGGGCTCGATGCGAGTTCCAAGTTGTAAAGAATAGGTCAGTAGTATGCCTAGGTTGCAGATTCAGTAAATGGTGGAGCCCTAAAGGCCTTGGGCGCCCGGACATTGCATATTTTTACCCTAGGTATATAAGGCAATGTGTAAAAGAAATTAGGATTCTCAAGCTCATTAGTTGAGAGCACTGTTTGGTGAGAACTCTTGAGGTGTGTGTCTATGGATTCCTTGAGCTTCTCCTTGCTCATGTGACTTGGATAATACTAATCAATGCTCAATTCTCTTTCACTATGCCTCTCTCATGCTTCTTATGATTGCCTATGATGCTAAGATTAGCTAGATCATAACTAATTAGTGGTTACTCCCTCTCTAATCTTGTGTGATTGCCCTCTCTTGCTTGTGTGTACATGTAGGTTTGATTGGAGTGTGGTGCTCGATAGATCTACGTGTGTGTGCTTGCCATTAGTGTGTTGCATGATAAAATTAGTGTTGTGTGCGTCTTGTAATCGTTAGTGTGTGTGATTGGCTTGATTAGAGCTGAAGAGAAGTAGATGTGGAGATTGCCCTTCATTGTGGCTTAGCTCCTCCATAGGCCGAGAAGCTCACCTAGTAGAGTCACCATTCGTATTGCCATGACTAGCTGAGTAATCCTGTGAGTGTTTCCATGCCCTAGCTGGGTAACTCATCCCTCCGGATTGATAATTTTGTTGGTAATTGGAGCTATGTAACAATGGATATCCCCAACATTTGGCACCGTTGCCGGGGACGATGGCCTACGCTAGTGTAATTGTGGCATAATCGCATGTGTTTCCTCACTAATTTCACTTGGGTGTTTAGTTTTTGTGGATTTTGGATGTGTGTGCATGAAGCAATGTGTTCATAATTCCCTAATTTTTCACTGTATCTTGCCAATTGTGTGCTTACACACTAATTTCACACTAACCCCTTGTTAATTTCACTAATTTTTGATAACCTACTAATTTGCTACGAAAGATTGAAGCATTCAACCGTCAATCGATCTTCATTGGAAAGGTAATCAAGGTGGTATTCTCAACCTCCCTAGAACCTAAAGATGTGTAGAATTGTGTAAAGATCCCACCATGATGCAATGTAATGTTGATGCTATGTTGGATTGAAAATTTTTGGATTGTTCGTTTTCATTCCGTCGTAATGCCGAAATTTTTCACATTCGGTGGTGAATGAATTTGACAAGTTTCAATTGTTAATTAGTGATTGTACATTGCTAATTGGTTACCTAATTGAGTTAATTGCATGGTTGAATGGTCAATTACAAGTGTGTGTGCACTAAAATCAAGTGTGTGTGCATTCTAATTGAGTGTGTCTATGCCTAATTTTAGGTTTGTGTGCACTTTTTTGCCCTTGTTGGTGCACCTAAAAATCAATGTGTACTTAATGATTTTTCATTTGTGATGATTGATTTGTGTTATGGTCATGCCCAACTAATAATTTGTGAAATCATATTGCAATTTCGACAAGATTCACCCTTTTGTGTGTGCACCTAAAGATTGGCAAAAACTGTCAATTATTAGTATGCGTGTGACTAAAAAGTGCATGATTAATTCAATTTTTGATTGCATAATTGATGTGTGTAATGGTTAATTGCTGCGTTTTTGAGCTCAAGATAGGGATTTACACACTTCAATTGCAACAAATTTTGACCTAATTTTGCCGTTAATTTTGTCGATTTAATTGCCTGGTCTTGATTTTATTGATGAAATTGGTTGGCAATTGAATTGATGTGCTTTTTGTGATATTATTTGGAGCGCTTGATTTTGAGCCCATTTGGGCTTTCGTTTGCCAAATTTTGAGCGTTTTACTATTTTCGGGGGTCGGGTTGATGATTTGGTCGAGTCTGACGTTTTCGATAAAAACTGCTATTTTTTGGTGTGCTTTTGCATGTCGAAAATGTTCGGTTGTGAATGACGATGATCTTCTAAGGTTTCTAGAATTTTCCATTAGTTTTTTGAGTTATTTTGGCGATTTTTGGGATTTTCGGGTGAGTTTTAGCTTTTTCGGCTAATTTTCGACCTTTTTTTGGCAGTCGATGTTTGCCTTGCGGTGCATTAAAATTTTTCATCCAATAGATCTTTAAGGTCTCTTGGGACAGTTTCCTATGACGCTAAAATAATCTTCCTGGATCGCCCACTCTCGTCTCGTTCCGCGTGAACACACCCCCACACCCTCACTCTCTCTCTAGCTTTCTCTCTCCTCCCCACCCCCTCCTCATCGCGATTATTAAAAATTGTCTCACCCCCCTCTCACTTCAAGGCATAGAACAATTCTTGAACTTTCAAGCTAGAGTTAATCAACTCTTGTGAGTCTGAAGAACAGTCAACCACAAAAGTGCTTTGGCTAAAGCAGCTTAACCAAAATCTGGCAAGATAAATTCTGCTAATCAATACTAGAATCTGCTAGGAGACAGTATTTGTAGATTAAGTCAGCATGACTCAAATCAAGCTGAGAGTTCAAGTACAATAGAGCAAGCTAGTTGCAGTGGCAACACGTGCACAACTGCAACAAAGCAGATTCTACAGCTATATGGCTACAATGGGGACAAATTTTTGTACACAGATACAGAAGATCATAGGTATCTTATGAGCAGCAAGAGCCACGATCCTATTGATCAGAGTAAAGCCAGATTCGGATAACTCCCACGTGTTCACAGACTTCAATGGAGCCAGGTATTGCAAGCTCAAATATGAAGTTAAGAAAATTTACCCAAGTAGTTATCCAGAAATCTGCACAAGTCTGCAAAGCATCCATTTAGTGCATATGCAATCAGGGTCATTGTACATGGCTTACAATGGTCAGATCTATAATCGAGAACCAAAATTGCAAGATCCAACATATCAGCCAATTGAGCCAATCTAATTGGAAAACCAGGTCAAAGAGTGTTTTGGTCTAGCATCTATGATGCCTTGGGTCCTGAAACCACTGAAGCTCATATCATAGTAGATTGTTGGGATAGAAAATATCAGGGCAAAGATAATGTTGTTTATAGCTTGACTTGCGAAATAATTTGTCATGTTTCATAAAGGTACATAGGAAACTATGCACAAGGTTTACAGATGCCAAATGTCAACAGCGCTACCCAAAGTGTACCTTCACAGTCCCAAAAGGTGAGACTAAACCAGAGCCAAACAATTTTGAACTTGTACAATGAAGCATCATAGTGATCACCCTAGGAAGAGGGGAGCTGTAAATCCATCAAGCTCAGCTCTAGTAACAGGAACCACAATGTCAGTTACAACCCCGAGGGCCTCTAACCAATAGACCCCTTCAAAGCAGAAACCATTGAAAGATCATATATATGGTTGTTGGAAGTTTTAAATTGACCTAGATTCCATCGAAATCAGCAGACAAATGCCTCTATGAAGATCATCAAGGATAGAAGTTTTAGCTGATCTCCACAAGTCAAAGTCAAAAACCAACAAATCCAATAGTGTTCAAACAGTTACACATGACCAAGCTCACATATGCATATCTAGATGTACACGGTAACGAATATCATCAAGATCATGACCTTTGTACAAACCCCTATGAATGGCCCGACTAACGTCAAAGACTATCTAAAGATGCTGCAAAGCCTCAAGCTGCCAAAACAGATGGCAGAAAAGTCAAAATCAATGAAAGCTACACAAAGATCACCACCCAAATCTCCTCCAAAGAGGCAGATTCTGCCAAAACTTACAATGGATCTTCTAGGATCAAAGGTTACTCAAATGCAGAAAGATAATGCTCAACAAATGCAAATAGGTACAATATTACAGCCAATGGAGTCAACATCAATTGAAGCAAGTGATCAAAGCAAAGAAGTTGGAGAAAAATTTTAATTCAAGGACACTGTCACAACAAAAGAAATCAATAAAACACAATCCTAAGACGATCAAGTGCAACAGTGGCTGGTGAAAACTAAGAAAAGTTGGCAAGTGAATTAAGAGCTAAATTTTGCCAAAACTTACAATGGATCTTCTAGGATCAAAGGTTACTCAAATGCAGAAAGATAATGCTCAACAAATGCAAATAGGTACAATATTACAGCCAATGGAGTCAACATCAATTGAAGCAAGTGATCAAAGCAAAGAAGTTGGAGAAAAATTTTAATTCAAGGACACTGTCACAACAAAAGAAATCAATCAAACACGAATCCTAAGACGATCAAGTGCAACATTGCTGGTGAAAACGAAGAAAAGTTGTCAAGTGAAGTAAAGCTATATTTTCAGTTAGACAAAGAAGCTCATGTCTTTTCGCACTTGGAAAAGATGTAGACAACCACAGTTGGAAGATGCTCCTGAATTGTGATCATATCAGGAAACAAACAAGTAGAATGCTGCGCAATCATCTCCACCACCATTGAAGTAAGTTCACAGATCATCATAGCTCAATTCCATGTGATCACAGCAAAGGATATGCCAGACTATATCATAATGGGAATGTCAATGGCCCATACGATATTAGAGATACAGAATGCAAGCATGATGAAGTCATCACAGACAACCAAGAATTAAGACCAAGACTGGTCACCCGCGGACAACAGCACATAGTCCTCAAGCACAATTCAAATGGAGATTGATATCAAAGCAGATCTTTTTGAAGATGATTCATCTCCATTAACTAGAACTTCAAAAGAGCTTAAAGAAAATCAGGCAATAGCAGGTGCAGATCAAACAGAACAAAGAACAACCACAAAATCTATTGAGGAGAGAATGCCACCGAGAAGACCAGAGGTAAAGAAGACAAATCTTGCAGACAAAGGTAAGGCCAAAGTGGATTTTTTCCACCGATTAGCAAAGAAGATGTGACAGCATATGCCTCTACATCAAAGAACCCTCATGGATCAACTTCTTCAAGCAAGTCAGGCTTTCAAAACTTAATGTCAATTGCTGACCTAACAGAAACCTCTAAGGAGACACCTAGAAAAGCAAAGATATTTCAGCCAGAATACTCAAGAAAGAAAAGTAAAGTCAAGCAAATGTTTGTTTCGAGCAGTTTAATCAAAGTCAATGATCCGGTTTGGATTAAGGACAGGAAATCAACACAGAAAGACAAACACATGGGATGGATCGCATCACAATGGATCTTAAAGCAATAGGACTACTACAGAGGTAACACAAAGATATAAGTACCAAAACTACATGTTAGAGCATGTAAAAAAATGTTAAGTCCCTCCCAAGAAAGAAGCCCACAAGGTATCAACCTGGAAAATATCCTAGGATACCTAAGAAGCAAGTATATAACAGAACAACATTGAAAGATGCTAAATTCAACCACAACTCTCAAGAGGATACAGAAAAAATATGGATCTCAAAGAATATTCCTCTTAGACAAGGATTCTATACAGCTATACATAGATTTGGCTGCTAGTCAACCACAAGCCAATTGCAACTACACCAGACCTACATGAAGATCTCAAGAACTCAACAAGACCTAGAGCTCAACAAAGTAAAAAAAGGAGATACAAAGGTTATCAAGAGATTTGGATTCCTAAGTCTTCCAATGTTCTGAGTTAAAAGCCAGATGTCGACAGTGAACATACGCCTACAACAACGTCAAAGACTCCCATCAATAGGCCCAATCAAAACATACAGGTGGCAGGGAAAACCAGTCTCAAGGCAGGGGGAGTCAAAGAGGTCGTGGTGCAGGATTAAGCAGGCAGCAACATACTGCAGATAGCAGAGAATGTTGGACTTGTGGTGAAAGAGGTCACATGTCACGTGAGTTTCCGAAGGGAAAAGCAAGTGGAAAGAGAGAACAGGGCAACTATGCATCTACTAGCAGAGATGCAGATGACAGCAAAAATGAGCACATGTTTGTTATGCAGCATGTAATGAATACAATGACTGCAGAGAATTCCACCCAAGATGATGTTTGGTATGTGGATTCAGGTGCCTCTAACCACATGACGTCTCGTGGAGAGTGGTTTAGAGATATGCGCAAACCAGATGTGTCAGGCTATGTGCAGACAGGAGATGACACGGCTCACCCCATTGCTCGTGTAGGGGACATACCTCTAAATACGAAGAGTGGGAAATCAAAGTACTTAGAAGATGTACTTCATGTCCCAAACATTACAAAGAATCTTGTTTCTGTTGGACAAATGGTTGAGCAGGGTTTGCACGTTTGCTTCAATCCAAGTGGCTGTTATGTAGAAGATTTCCAGAATGGCTGTAAGCTGATCACAGAGGGCAAATGTGTGGGCATAATGTTTACGCTGAATGTAGACATGCCTGGGGTAAAAGCTGCATTATTTGCATAGGGCACAGGTGTTGTGGCTGATGTTGACATTTGGCACATACGCATTGGCCATATCAATGAGTAGAGATTGCGCAGCATGCAATCAAAACAGATTGTAAAAGGTTTGCCCAAATTCAAGGTGGATGGTATGCATAAAGTGTGTGCAGCATGCCAGTTTGGAAAACAGTCAAAGGGCTCATTCCACATGAGCGAAATGTATGTAAAAATCCACTTGAGGTGGTGCACACAGATGTTTGGGGTCCAACCGATACTGCAAGTATACATGGTTGCAGGTATTATGTCTCTTTCATTGATGACCATACAAGGAAAGTATGGGTCTACTTCATGCGTAACAAAAGTGAAGTCTTTGGTCACTTTCAGGACTTCAAAGTCATGATTGAGAAGGAGACAGATATGCAAATCAAGACATTGAGGTCAGATGGAGGGGGAGAGTACTTCTCCAACAATTTTTCAGATTTTCTGCGAATGCATGGTATACGCAGGCAGTTTACATGCAGATAGGAAAAACAGGCACATTGTAGAGGTTGTATGTGCATTGATGAATGAGAAGAACATGCCTCATCATTTCTGGGCTAAAGCTATAAATACAGCTGTGTACATTATGAACAGGACACCTACAGCTGCGGTGCATGATGCAACGCCTGAGGAAAAGTTTACAGGTACAAAGCCTGATTTGGCACCCTTGAAAGTGTTTGGCTGCATAGCTTACGTGCATGTACCAGATGAGTTGTGTAGGAAATTGGATCCTAAAGCAGAGAAATGTATTCTTGTGGGATATTCCCTTGAACAAAAGGGGTACAGGTGCTACAATCCTACTACACGAGAATTACGAGTTAGCAGAGATATAGTCTTTGATGAGATGAGCAGCTGGTACAGTAATGCACATGGCACTATTGGGGATGATGTAAAAGATGATGTGGTTGTACAAAATGTGAGGCCACAGTCACAGGTTTTGAGTGGACCACAAGAGTCCTCTTCTCGTGGCTCTGTTGAGAAGCCATGGAATGGTAGACTATGTACGTAGGTTACTCCACCAGTAGGTACAGGGAATGTATCACGAAAAGGGAAGGAAAAGGTTGATGAACCTCCCTTTATGGCTGATGCATCATCAGGGTTTTCACATGTAGACATGGATTCAGATGGTTCTGAACAAAGTCTTGATGAGGAATTTGGAATTCCGGCTGTCAGGACACCTGATGTAAGGAAAGTACAAGAAGATGCTAGAGGGAAAAGGAGTAACCCAGGACCGCGCAGATCTAACAGAGTCAAAAATCTAGTTCAGAATATGACTTATGATGGGTATCTAGCGCATCACCAAGCCTACATGGCTAAGGTGATACAGGATGTGGAGCCCACACGTTTTGAGGATGCAGTTGGAAATGTGCATTGGGATGATGCAATGAATGAAGAGATGGCTGCATTGGAAGCAAACGACACATGGGAGTTGGTGCCATTGCCAAGTGGCAAGAAAGCTATTGGCTGTAAATGGGTGTATAAAACCAAGCATAAGGCTGATGGTAACATTGAGCGTCACAAGGCAAGGCTGGTCGCAAAGGGTTATGCACAGACGTATGGCATAGACTATGAGGAGACCTTTGCTCCAGTGGCAAAGATGACGACTGTGAGAGCTGTCATAGCAGTGGCTGCATCTAGAGGATGGATTATGCATCAAATGGATGTAAAGAATGCCTTCTTGAATGGTGAGTTGCAAGAGAAAGTGTATATGGATCAGCCACCTGGTTATGTCGATCCAGGTTACCCAGATTATGTATGCAGACTTCTCAAAGCTTTGTATGGTTTGAAGCAAGGCTCTAGAGCATGGTATGACAGGATTGCCAATTATATATCTTGTCAGTATTGGGTTTAGGAGAGCTCATGCTGATCATTCACTCTATGTACGTGAGAGTGATGTGGGGATTGTGGTCATTACCATATATGTAGATGACCTTATTATTGTGGGTGACAATGCTATGGAGATTGACCATGTGAAGGGTCTTCTCAAACAGGAGTTTGAAATGAAAGATTTGGGCGAGTTGCGCTACTTTCTTGGCATTGAGGTGATCAGGACTCCAGAGGGTGTATGGCTGTCACAGAGACAGTATGATTTGGACATGTTGTCAAAGTATGGTATGGCTGATTGTAAGCCAATTTCTATTCCCTTGGATGTGAATGCAAAGCTGAGTGCAGAGAAGGGTGATGTTGTTGAGGATGTCAAGATGTACAGGAAGATTGTGGGTAGTCTAATCTACTTGACTATCACGAGGCCAGACTTGAGCTACACAGTAGGCTTGGAGAGTCAGCTCATGCAGCTTCCGAGGAAGCCACATTTGGATGGAGTACGACGCACACTTCGGTATGTGCAAGGGACTCTTGACTACGCATTGTTCTATGCAACAGATGCGCCATTAGCATTGTATGGGTATACAGATGCAGATTGGGCAGGTAGCATTGTTGATAGGAGATCTACGAGTGGCTTCATGTTCTCTTTTGGGAGTGCTGCTGTTACTTGGAGCAGCAAAAAGCAGCCTACGGTTGCTTTATCGAGCACAGAGGCCGAGTACAGAGGTGCAGCAAATTGCGGCGTGTGAGGTAGCTTGGCTATGCACATTACTTGAGGACTTGGGAGTGCAGGTGGACCAACAGATTGTCATCCATTGTGACAACCTCAGCAGCATGCAGTTGGCTAGGAACCCAGTGTTCCATGCCAGGACCTAGCACATAGAGGTCCATTACCACTACATTCGAGAGCGAGTGTTGGCGGGCGACATCGACTTGGTCTACGTCAGCACAGAGGAGAAGATAGCGGATATCTTTACCAAGGCCCTCGGAGCTGAGAAGCTTCGACGTTTCCGGACTATGCTTGGACTCTGCGACATGCAGAGCTCGAGGGGGAGTGTTGACATGTCGAGCTCTACATCTTGAGCTGGCATCCACTACGGGTCTTGGCCGCTTAAGACATTTACTCACTGGCGCATTAAGTGACCGACACGGAGGATCTCTGCCAGTGATTCTACAGCTGGACTACACTTATAGTGCCAGCCTAGTACGCTTCTAGCGAGTTCACACTTAGTGACCGCATGTACATATGTGCTATTTTTCAGTTTTAGCACTTAGTCATTCTGTACTCTCTTTTCTGTGAGAAGAAGAAGAAGCTTTCCATCTCTTTGTGGTGTGTGCTTCTCTTGTGTAGCTCTCTTGCATCCTCTTTCTTTACAAGCTACACAAAGATCACCACCAAAATCTCCTCCAAAGAGACAGATTCTGCCAAAAATTACAATGGATCTTCTAGGATCAAAGGTTACTCAAATGCAGAAAGATAATGCTGAACAAATGCAAAAAGGTACAATATTACAGCCAATGGAGTCAACATCAATTGAAGCAAGTGATCAAAGCAAAGAAGTTGAAGAAAAATTTTAATTCAAGGACACTGCCACAACAAAAGAAATCAATCAAACACGAATCCTAAGACGATCAAGTGCAACATTGCTGGTGAAAACGAAGAAAAGTTGTCAAGTGAAGTAAAGCTATATTTTCAGTTAGACAAAGAAGCTCATGTCTTTTCGCACTTGGAAAAGATGTAGACAACCACAGTTGGAAGATGCTCCTGAATTGTGATCATATCAGGAAACAAACAAGTAGAATGCTGCGCAATCATCTCCACCACCATTGAAGTAAGTTCACAGATCATCATAGCTCAATTCCATGTGATCACAGCAAAGGATATGCCAGACAATATCATAATGGGAATGTCAATGGCCCATACGATATTAGAGATACAGAATGCAAGCATGATGAAGTCATCACAGACAACCAAGAATTAAGACCAAGACTGGTCACCCGCGGACAACAGCACATAGTCCTCAAGCACAATTCAAATGGAGATTGATATCAAAGCAGATCTTTTTGAAGATGATTCATCTCCATTAACTAGAACTTCAAAAGAGCTTAAAGAAAATCAGGCAATAGCAGGTGCAGATCAAACAGAACAAAGAACAACCACGAAAGCTATTGAGGAGAGAATGCCACCGAGAAGACCAGAGGTAAAGAAGACAAATCTTGCAGACAAAGGTAAGGCCAAAGTGGATTTTTTCCACCGATTAGCAAAGAAGATGTGACAGCATATGCCTCTACATCAAAGAACCCTCATGGATCAACTTCTTCAAGCAAGTCAGGCTTTCAAAACTTAATGTCAATTGCTGACCTAACAGAAACCTCTAAGGAGACACCCAGAAAAGCAAAGATATTTCAGCCAGAATACTCAAGAAAGAAAAGTAAAGTCAAGCAAATGTTTGTTTCGAGCAGTTTAGTCAAAGTCAATGATCCGGTTTGGATTAAGGACAGGAAATCAACACAGAAAGACAAACACATGGGATGGATCGCATCACAATGGATCTTAAAGCAATAGGACTACTACAGAGGTAACACAAAGATATAAGTACCAAAACTACATGTTAGAGCATGTAAAAAAATGTTAAGTCCCTCCCAAGAAAGAAGCCCACAAGGTATCAACCTGGAAAATATCCTAGGATACCTAAGAAGCAAGTATATAACAGAACAACATTGAAAGATGCTAAATTCAACCACAACTCTCAAGAGGATACAGAAAAAATATGGATCTCAAAGAATATTCCTGTTAGACAAGGATTCTATACAGTTATACAAAGATTTGACTGCTAGTCAACCACAAGCCAATTGCAACTACACCAGACCTACATGAAGATCTCAAGAACTCAACAAGACCTAGAGCTCAACAAAGTAAAAAAAGGAGATACAAAGGTTATCAAGAGATTTGGATTCCTAAGTCTTCCAATGTTCTGAGTTAAAAGCCAGATGTCGACAGTGAACATACGCCTACAACAACGTCAAAGACTCCCATCAATAGGCCCAATTGGAGAATCAAACAGATATTGGAGTCTTCACAGTCAAAGAAGGACAACCCAACGTACCAACAAGAATGTAGATTCAAAGATGATAAAACAAGTATGGCAAAAGAAACCTTCAATGCCAACTTGGTCCTTCACTAATCCTCTTTTTGATCCTTTGTATTTTAGTGTTCAATCAGAATCTAACATATGGTGGCTAAGATGTATACAAAGACAGACAATGACACTGCTACAAATTTCTACATGCAAGGTGGAAACAAAAACTAGCATGGTGAGTGAGCAAAGATACTAGAACATTGGAAATAGGAACGAATCTCACTGTTCTTACCAACACATAAGCTGAAGAAGCCTATATTTAATCTTACGCAACAATAATCCTATGCCAAACACATAATGATGTGGATGAGTGATGGAGATCGCTTCAGATCTAGATGAGGAACAAGGACCGAGGAAGGTGTTGATGGAGATACTCAAGAAGCAGCTACTACAGCTTGAGATCTATATCTTCATGACGTAGAGGTTTGAAGGTGAGCTTGATTGATTAAGCTCACCTTGACACCAAGATGAGGAAGTTAAGGACCAAAGAAGGTGTTGATGAAGATACTTCAAAAGAAGCAGCCATGTTGCAGATCTGCAGCTTTCCATAGAGGTGTGAAGGTGAAACTGAGTGATAAATGGAGAGGCGAGGTGTTGATAAAGATACCATAGAAGTATCCAATGTTGTAGACCTACAACTTTCTGTAGAGGTGTGAAGATAAGGCTGAGTGATGAATGGAGAAGGGAGGTTTCAAACCTCTATTGCAAGAGGTTTTTAGAGGGAGAAGTGGGCTTGAAGAAGGAGATATAGGTCTCATAGCGAAAGGGGAGAGAGAGAGAGAGAGAGAGAGAGAGTAGATGTAGCAGCCTTAGAGAGAGTGAAGAGGGGAGAGAGAATGTCAGCAAGTCTTTTGAAAGACCCCTTTTTAGGAAGGGAGCGGGGGGAGTCAACGGCCTCTAGAGAGAGAAAGAGTGGGTTTTTACCCCAGATTTATGGGAAAAGGTTCAAATTGTCTTCTTTTTCTCATTTTATTAATAGAGAAAAGACCCTCCACCTCTAGACCTATAGGTTTGACCACTCAGTTTTAGAGCCTGCCACACCCACCATTTCAGTCCACATGGCAGTCCCCCATTTGCTCATTCCTTAATCTCATGTTTAATCCCATGGCAAATTATAAAGATGCTTGCCTTCTATAGTACCCCAGTCCCTTCCTAATGGATGCAAGAGGGTGATCACATGGCTGTGGATCCAAGGATTTTGAGGATGCCAGAAAACCAACCATGAGATAGAGCGGCTAGCTAGAGCAGCAAGTCAACATCCTGCAAGAAGATAAGGAATAGCTTCAAACCTCTCTGAAAGGAGAAAAAGAATATGCTACAAGCATCTACTCATATTTAGAAAAAATCAATTGAGAGGCAAATACAGAGACCGAGGTGTAGCACCAAGCACATGAAGAGTCTCTGGAGGGAAGGAGGAAAAAAAAGAACCACTTGCATGGGACAGTCTCCGATCCAATTGTTGATGCTCAATATGGGTAATTTTGTCTTCAACCGATTCAAAGATTCCTTCCTATGATACAGGTCATGGGAAAATTAGCAAAGTGACATGGAAGACAAGTATATATTGCCCAAATCTAAAGGAGAGGTGTAAATTTTGAACGTAGACAAGATGTCTATTATGTATTATGTATTATGCAGGCAAGCAAGCAAATGGGTCATGAGATCTCTGACATCAATGAATTCCTATTTTCCCTGAAGGGATAGAGAAGAAGAAGAAGAGGAGGAGGAGGATTTTAACGTCGCAGGATTAGAGACCTAAAAGATCTATCCCACGAGAGTTGAACTCAAGACCTGTTGCGAAGGAGGGAAATGGCACACTTAGAGAGCGCGGTAGCGAGGTAGTAAAACCTTTGATCCTCTCAAGTTTTTCTCTCCTAGAGATTAGGATTTTCAATAGAATTAGGCGCTGGGTGAATATATTGACTACTTACTAGCTACTTCAGACAGAAATTAGCAATTGGGCATCTCTTGAGATTCCATTCAGCTAGCAGCTTTATATAGGGCAGTCTGCATGCAGGGTTAATGAGGAATATGGATCAGGAATGCAAATTTATGGAAATCAGGTATATAATAATATAGCTACAATTAATATACAGATCATTACCAGTCAGATAACAATTATAACTGATAGGCATTTATACACATGAAAATGCACACACACGCGCTCGCTTATCCGATCCACGTATAGCCAGCATTATTAACCATCAAGACACACGGATTTACGTGGTTCGGCAGCATGCGTGGACAATACCCATGCATGCGTGGAGTAATCATCAATGAAAGTCATGAAGTATAGGTAATTGCCCAAGGACGGAGTTTGCATGGGCCCACAAACATCACTATGCACAAGCTGCAACCTGCATGTGGCCCTAACTGAACCATCCTTTGAAAACTTAGAATGATGCATTTTACCCAGAACACAGTCTTCACAAACATTTTTGATAGGTGCTTCGAGAGGCGGCAAAAAAGAAACCATATCAAATTTTTGCAAACACAGCAAATTGGTAAAATTCAGATGCCCAAAACGTGTATACCAAAGTTTTGCATCTAAAATAGCCTTTGAATTTGCAATTGCATTTGCAAAATTTTGTCCACACTTGTCATACAAAGTGAGCTTATACAGCCCACGACACAAAAGGCCAGATGCAACAATTTCTTCACCAAAACTGAGATCATGAATTGTAGATCTGTCATCCACAAATTTGACTACAAGTCCAAGTCTAGCAAGTGCGGATACAGTCAAAAGATTCTTCTTGATCCTTGGTACATAAAGTGCATCAACAAGTGTGAAAGAACTGCCATTTGCAGCAGTAAGCACAATCTTTCCAATCCCTGAACCGGATAAGAGGCATTGTTGGCACAAGTGATTCAATTCCCATGAGGGACAGACTCACAAGAGGTGAACAATTCACAATGTGAGGTAATGTGCTTTGTAGCACCGCTGTCGAAATACCACACATGTGAATCTGCAGCAATTGACAAGCATGCATCATGGACATCATGATTATAAGTGCACTCTGCACTAAAATCCCATTCTGCATCGACATCAACATCACAGTCTCCTTTTACAGAAGACTCAACAATGGCTGCATTTGTAGTGGAACCAGTATTTGGAGTGGAACCACTCTCTTTCTTCTTAGCCTCTTCAGCCTTCAACTTAGGACACTGCTTGATCAAGTGATCATTAGCTTTACAATAATAACAACGCATCTTCTTTTTGTCCTTATCACCAGAATTGCCAGACAAAGTGCTGCCAGCAGAAGCATTGGGAACAGAAGTTTTGCCACTCGCAGCAGAACCATAAGAAGTGGCTGCATTACTGTGACCACCCTTTCTTTGAGAAGCAATAAAATCCTGTTCAACTGCACGCTGTCTAGTCTAGTTTTTTCTGGAAAGTGACTCTTGCAACAACAATGTGCATAATGCATCAAACTTGACAACTTCAGGATTTCCTTGGGTCATAAGTCTCCAGGTACTAGCAAAAGTTTGGTAAGAATCTGGCAAGGCATCAAGAACAGTCTGCACAACGAACTGTCTGACATGACTTCACCTGCAGAAATAAGTTGCTCATTGATATCCTTGACACTAGCAAGGGAAGTGTCCATATCATCTTCCTCATGCATAATCTTCGACTTCATCTCTTTATACAGCAAAGCAATTTTAGCCTCATTGCGACTTGCATAAAGGCCAGCCAAAATATCCCAAGCCTGTTTTGCAGATTTTGTTGAACGAATGTGAGGAACAATGGTGCACTTCACAGAGAATGCAATCAATCCATGAGCCTGCGGATCCTTTATATCCCAACGAGATTGTTGTGCCGTAGGCAAAAAAACTCTAATAGCAGCAATTCTTGCAGCCAAACCTGCAACATCCTCAACATCGCCTGCATCCTCAAGACTAGGACGTACATCAATGCCCTGCACAATATTCCAGACGCCCTTTGACACAAGAACATGTTGCATCATGTAAGCCCACATAGGCCCCATCCAATCTGTCATGAGCAGCAAACATCTTGAACACATCTGTGTTGTTGTTAGCCATGGTAAATGATGCACTTGATGTGAAATCTGCCCCAAAAGAGGAGAAATAAAGCGGGACCAACAAGTGCTATATAGCACAAGCGGTAGTAAACTGTAAGGCACATGTTATGCAGAAAACGGCACTGACAAAATTTTTGGACAAAATGACGAAATAGACTGTGGAGTACTGCCTGTAGTGGAACAGAGGCCGAAATGAGCCCGAATCAGAAATCTGAGCACGCTCGCCAAAGCTCACAGAAATTGGAGAAAGTGAGAAGGCGTGTGACGGGGCTGCTGGCGATTGAGCCCAAGAGGACACAACCTGCTCTGATACCAATTGTTGGAATTAGGGTTGCACAGAAACGCACACAACTTGGAGAAGACGAAGGAAGCTCAAGGCATGCAATAGAGAGTGTGTTACTTAGTGTGCAATGGAAAGATCGATAGCCCTAGAGTGATGGGCGTATATACAATGCTCGGGGGGAAAACCTCCTATACAGGAAAAAAATGCTCCAGCGGTCTTAGTGTGTTCACACACATCACTACCACATGTATATGGTAACACAATGGTGTTGCAGATCTGCAGCTTTCCATAGAGGTGTGAATGTGAAACTGAGTGATAAATGGAAAGGCGAGGTGTTGATAAAGATACCATAGAATTATCCAATGTTGTAGACCTACAACTTTCTGTAGAGGTGTGAAGGTAAGGCTGAGTGCTCAATGGAGAAGGGAGGTTTCAAACCTCTATTGCAAGAGGTGTTTAGAGGGAAAAGTGGGCTTGAAGAAGGAGATATAGGTCTCATAGCAAAAGGGGAGAGAGAGAGAGAGAGAGAGTAGATGTAGCAGCCTTAGAGAGAGTGAAGAGGAGAGAGAGAATGTCAGCACGTCTTTTGAAAGACCCCTTTTTAGGAAGGGAGCGGGGGGAGTCAACGGCCTCTAGAGAGAGAAAGAGTGGGTTTTTACCCAAGATTTATGGGAAAAGGTTCAAATTCTCTTATTTTTCTCATTTTATTAATAAAGAAAAGACCCCTCCACCTCTAGACCTATAGGTTTGACCACTCAGTTTTAGAGGCTGCCACACCCACCATTTCAGTCCACATGGCAGTCCCCCATTTGCTCATTCCTTAATCTCATGTTTAATCCCATGGCAAATTATAAAGATGCCTGCCTTCTATACCCCATTCCCTTCCTAATGGATGCAAGAGGGTGATCACATGGCTGTGGATCCAAGGATTTTGAGGATGCCAGAAAACCAACCATGAGATAGAGCGGCTAGCTAGAGCAGCAAGTCAACATCCTGCAAGAAGATAAGGAATAGCTTCAAACCTCTCTGAAAGGAGAAAAAGAATATGCTACAAGCATCTACTCATATTTAGAAAAAATCAATTGAGAGGCAAATACAGAGACCGAGGTGTAGCACCAAGCACATGAAGAGTCTCTGGAGGGAAGGAGGAAAAAAAAGAACCACTTGCATGGGACAGTCTCCGATCCAATTGTTGATGCTCAATATGGGTAATTTTGTCTTCAACCGATTCAAAGATTCCTTCCTATGATACAGGTCATGGGAAAATTAGCAAAGTGACATGGAAGACAAGTATATATTGCCCAAATCTAAAGGAGAGGTGTAAATTTTGAACGTAGACAAGATGTCTATTATGTATTATGTATTATGCAGGCAAGCAAGCAAATGGGTCATGAGATCTCTGACATCAATGAATTCCTATTTGCCCTGAAGGGATAGAGAAGAAGAAGAAGATGAGGAGGAGGATTTTAACGTCGCAGGATTAGAGACCTAAAAGATCTATCCCACGAGAGTTGAACTCGAGACCTGTTGCGAAGGAGGGAAATGGCACACTTAGAGAGCGCGGTAGCGAGGTAGTAAAACCTTAGAATTTTCAATAGAATTAGGCGCTGGGTGAATATATTGACTACTTACTAGCTACTTCAGACAGAAATTAGCAATTGGGCGCCCGCCCACACCTGCATGCATACAAAGCAGTTCTCATGGGCAGCGTGTCATAACATATATTCATCTGATCAGCTGAGGCATCTTTTGAGATCAAGGATTAATATTAAGGCCGCTGCCCCAAATCTCTCTAATATAGTGAAGGATGGCATCTCTTGAGATTCCATTCAGCTAGCAGCTTTATATAGGGCAGTCTGCATGCAGGGTTAATGAGGAATATGGATCAGGAATGCAAATTTATGGCAATCAGATATATAATAATATAGCTACAATTAATATACAGATCATTACCAGTCAGATATATATTATAACTGATATGATATTGATGATCAGCTTATACCCAGATAGGCATTTATACACATGAAAATGCACACACACGCGCTCGCTTTCGTCACACTAGATATATAGAAAACAGCTTATCCGATCCACGTAATATAGCCAGCATTATTAACCATCAAGACACACGGATTTACGTGGTTCGGCAGCATCATGCTGCCTACATCCACGGCAAAAATGGCTCTTTCTTTGTTAAAAAAGGAATGTCATAATACAGATCAGCTGATCATGCCCGTTTTATCTTTCTGGAGGCCTTCATGAATACAAAGAATTTAAACTCCTGCATGCAGGTCTCAATGTATTGCAGACATCTTAATGTAATTAATTAGGAGCCCAGATCCAAATGACACATCATTATGGACACTCCTTTAATTTTCTGATACGACGTCTTGCGTACCGTCATGCTTGGTCATATCGTAATTTGTGTTTCTAGTTTCTGCAGTGCTTGCAGTTGACAATTAGATGAGCAAGCAAATTATTGTGAAGTGCTAGCCGATCCTCATGATATTCAGTTTCCGCAGTCGATCAGCCGTCGAGAAAACCCTCAAGCATGCTTGCGAATGCCATGTCCTCATCATCTACAATATCATCGACCTGCATATACTTGCCTCCTGCAGGATGTTCAAGCTGATGAATGTTCGCTTCAGGCACAGCGCCTACATCAGCTCCGATTGTCGTCGCGAGTATGGCATCCAGCTCTTGCACGTCGATTTCTCCGATATCTTCCTGCATAATATTCTGGAAGCTACTCCAGTCAATATAAAGATTGTCCTCAATATTTAACCTCCCCTCCGCCACCATGCTATCATTTATATACTCGGTCGAGGAGGCCGGGCCGGCAGACTCGCGCTCCACAATATTGTTGCTCTGCATATAACTATTATTAGTGGCCGTACTAATTATAGACCCATGATGGCCGGCACCTGCAGCAAGCTCTGTCATAAATGCTTGGTCCTTTGCCATATTACGAGCTGAGAGCTCAATGTCGCCCATGGTGAATGTACTTAAGTTGTTGCTCATGGCACATGAATCATGATGCAATAATCTCCTCTTCTTGCATTCTGGTGCGGCGGCAGATGCAGCCGATTTCGCAACCACATTGGGCGACATGTCGACGACGACGTCAATGCCAGCTTTACGACGTACCGGGCCAGTATTTGTACGATCTCGATTTGATCTGGGACTGTATGGCCCCCGAGGTTTGCCATTGCCATTCCAAGTGAACTCCTTGATGGGACAAGCTGTGTTATTGCAGCGATAGCGCGGCTGGAGGGTGGTCGAGGTGGAGCAGTTGTTGAAGTATCGAAATCGGGTGTCGGTGCTGAAGCATCGGTTGCAGGGAATGGGGACGGTGAGCGCCTTGAAGAATGTGAGGGCAGATGCCCTGCTCATCATCTCAATCGAGCCCGAATCGGGTCTAAGAACTTGATATAACAGCTCCATATCATGATGACCTGTCGACCCTGCTGTACAAGCTGAGGCAGTGGCAGAGGCTCTCCAAGCAGGCCGTGGCGCGGCCCCGCAATTAGGTACTATTGATGTCCATGCTGGCGCAGTCGAGGAGGGCGGGGAGCTGGCTACCATCGACATGAGAAACTGGCTGTAGAGGTCCACGGCCATCGATCGATGTAGTACTGTTCTTCGTCTTCTTCTTCGAGCGCCTAATTAACATGCTGTGCTTATATATTCTTCTTGCTTTGCGTCCCAACCACTCCAAGAAATGAAATGTTGGGGAGAGAGAGAGAGAGAGAGAGAGAGAGAGAGAGATAAAATGTTCTATTAATCGTCTTCAAAAGGCCAAAATGAGACCAAACTGATACAAATCCCATGTCTCTGCTTGCCTCGTCCAAACAATAGGGTGATGTCACAGCAATTCATAGGTCATTAATGTGCAACCCTAAATTGTTTCTTCCATAATGAGGGTATGCCCACGCAAAGCACATTGCCATTCATCGACCTTTAACTTATCGACCCTAGTTGAATGAAGCATATGAGGTTCATATGGCAATATTAAGCTGTCCTACCTCCCTGTGTGATACACATGCACTAGAGTCCACCATATAGAGCCCATTTTCATGTTGTCTACACACATTTGCAAATCACTTGCACTCGAAGATGAAGGTATGAAAGATTCTAAAATCGACCTTTAGTATCCTTTCAATAGTCCCACATGTACAATACTTGGTTTCATCATAATTTGTGTTCATGGTGGTTCAACGCTCGTCAATGTACTGGCATGTACGTACAAAAATATCACCCCTTTGACCCACAGAGGTTTCAGGGAGTTATGATCAACACTCAATATAAGTTGATAAAAAATAGTACTGAGCTAAATGAAGGTCTAAAGGTGTCTTTTCATTGCTATCTTCTACAACTAATTTGTGCAGATGGACAAAAATTTTCTGTTAATTTCTTCTCAAAGCAAATCAAATCTTTAGTTAGTAGGCCCAAACTCCTTTGAAAAATCCCTCAATAGGTATGTGATAGATGTACCAAGCTTTTTTTAACCCATATACAAAGATTTTTCCGACATTTTTTACTTCTCCAAGTAAAGTGTTGAAGTACAGTTTTACGTAAAATTTACTAATTTTAGAAAAGTAATTTTTTTATTTTTGAGCTTTTCGTGTAAATTGTGTATCTAGAAACCTTTTTCATATCTTGAACTCATAATTAAGTGTTTCATGAAATTTTGATGTCATATACAAAAGTTATGTTTCATTTACTAGAATCCTGATGTGAGCCATTTTTGTGGCTTCAGCCAGTTTTGTGGCTCATTACAAGTCTAGTGTTAAGACTTCCAAAATGCTAAGGTTCCCAAATTCAAAGGTTGTGTCCAAAGGTCAAAAGCCTAGGGAAATTGAATGCTTGTTGTGTGTCCCAAAAGTCTTTAACCATCCCTACATAGGAGGGGGGGAGGACTAGAAGTAGGAGATGAGAGAGAAACTCACACATACACAAGCTCCCTTTACACAAACGGAATGAGGGACACATGTCAGCTCCCTAGCCTAGATGCCCACAAGATGTACTCAATTCCTATTGGATGTCCTTGGAGGTGGATCAATGAGAATTAGGCTAGAGTAAATCTAGTTTAATTAATTTAAAAACACTTACTAAAAGAACCAATTAGAATTAAGCTCTCTAGAAGACTATTGGACAGTCTCCCAAGGGTTCCAATGAGCATTCAACAGCCCAATGGCTTGCTGGATTCCTATTGGCCAGGAGGCAAAGGGGTCCAATGAGAGTTTAGTTGAATTAAGTAATTACCTAAAGCTCTCACAAAAGGGAAAAGGGGGACACATGGCAAAAGACTATCACTTATGCTGCTTAATTTCCATTGGCTATAGGACTTGGGAGGTCCAATGAGGTGTGAGGATGAGCAAATAGCAAGAAGGTCGACCAAGAGAGAGAGGGAGATTGATTTTTGGCAAGGCATTATCACACACACACCCACACAATTAATGTGTGAAGCAAGAAGACTCTCTCTCTCCTTCTCAAGCTTTAATGGAAAGCTTACCACCTACTCCAAGCTTGTGAGAAGGGAGGCCTACACCAACAACTCTTGGCTTTGTGATGCAAATCCAACCAAGAGCCAAGCTTCAATGCATGCTCATCTCCTCTACCATGCTAATTACTAAGCTAAGCTATGCTAATACGAGTGATTATGTGAGGAGATGTATATCTTTCTTGTAAGAATACTCCTTCTTCCTCTCAATCTACTCTCAGACCCCGCTAGCTCTTACCATCTTCGAAGGTGTGTGAGGTCTTGGGTACGAGACCGTGAGGGAATTGATGTTGTGTTTGATAAGTGTTTTGTTTAGTGCATGAAGTTTCCATCTTCATTGCACTAGCTAGTATTGAAGGAACACAAAGAATTGTATTGTAAAATGTCTCTCTTGATGGGAGAAACCATAATATAGAGCCTTTTGGAGGGGGGACTGGCTCCATGCAAATCCAATCCTCAACTGTTGTCAATTGCTTGATTTCTCTATCTTTTGAAGTATTGTTCATGCTATCTAACTAGGTGTTATACTCTTTGTTGCTCTCTCCACCCAAGCACTCTTGTTATTCTCATTAGGAATCTATTCTAATGATCAAATGCTCACTATGTTCATGCTATTCTCCAATACACACAAGTTACTAGACCATTAAATGTTACAGTGGTATCAGAGCACAAGGTTTTTCTTTTCTTTCTCAAGAAGGAAGGTCCTCAAGCTAGCTATAAATGGTTGGTACTATTAGTTGCATGTGAGTAAGTAGACTAGGGATTTTTCAGCCTTGCAGTGTGCCTGCCTTTGTGCAGTTAACGCGGCATCACCGTCGAGAGCTATGGTCTTAATAGTGGAGTCCTACGGGGGCTTGCCTATAGCTTACCCACTATTGAGCTATTAGAAGCTTGACAGGAGCCGGTGCTGTTTTGGTGTTGAACGACCCTCTCTTCTATTCCTTGCAACTAATGGTATTTGAGCCACGAGTACATTAGCTTGGGTGGTTTTTCTAAAGGGGTAAAGAGGAGTAGCAACTAGGGCTTGAAGTGCCAAAGTACACCTAAAAAGTTTACACCTAGAGTTGTTAGAATGGCTGACAATAGTAAAGAGAGTGAACTTAATGTTGATAACTTTGATTTTGCTAATGAGCAAGCTACTAATGATGCCCCAATGCTTGTTAACTATCTTGTTTCTAGGCTTCAATAAACCATGGGCCTAGCCATGGGCCACTAGCCATGGGCCAGCTTCACGCTCATGGGATTCTCCAAGCTCCCCACCATGACGTGAGAACATCTAGGAAGCCTCCTTGCAAGACGTCCAAAAGAGGTCTCTCTCCGATTTGGGAAGAAGAAGAAGAGGATCCATATGAAGGGCTCAGAAATTTGCTCTTTGATGACGCATCTCCTTCTCAAAGGAGAACTCAAGAGCCTCCACCGAAGCAACGAGAAAGAAGTGAGTCTCCCGCCACCTGATCGACGGAGATGCCTCCACGAAGACGGCGGGCTAAACGGTCTAGATGCAGACGTAGTACTGTTCTTTGTCTTCTTCTTCGCGAGAGAGAATGGTTAATTAGCGCCTAATTAACATGCTGTGCTTATATATTCTTCTTGCTGGCCAATAAGGACGTTGCTTTGCGTCCCACCACTCCAAGAAATGAAATGTTGGGGGGGGAGAGAGAGAGAGAGAGAGAGAGAGAGAGAGAGAGAGAGAGAGAGAGAGAGAGAGAGAGAGAGAGAGAGAGAGAGAGAGAGAGAGAGAGAGAGAGAAATGAGAAAAAATATTCTATTAAGCGTATTCAAAAGGCCAAAATGAGACCAAATTGATACAAATCCAATGTCTGGGTACAAAAATATAATATAATATGTCTAGTGAGAGAGAGAGAGAGAGAGAGAGAGAGAGAGAGAGAGAGAGAGAGAGAGAGAGAGAGAAATGGAATGATATATAAACGTCTTCAAAATGCCAAAATGACCTATGAGACCAACATGTTACATAGTGATGACTCTGATACCATGTGTGAGTACAAAAAAACATATGAGATTTTGTGAAGCTCCTGCCCTGAATCATGGGCGTCTCGATCTCCCTAGATCCAATGCTTGGTCAATGAGAGTACCATGGGTGTGAGTTTTAACTGGGCGTTCCAATGGTGGTTGATCTTCTATGTGTCCAGTGTCTGGTGTAAAGAGATCGATAATCTGTCTCTGGGATTGTCTCTATCCTTATCTCCTTAGTAAACTATCTCCGTGTCTGTGTAACTCAAGTATATACAGTCGAAGATATCTCTAGTCTTGATAGCTCATGGCTATGGACAAGGGTCTGAAGCCTTCTCTGAATAGATAGTGGAAGTGACCCCGTATCTCGTAATACACTCTCCGTTGACATGTATAATTAATGCAACTCTATCTCTGGCTTTGTATGGCATATGTTGCATATCTTGGCTTCTGCTGCTAGTAGTCTCCTAAACCTGCCAGTCTCAATCTCTAGCTGATGCGATGAATATGTGCGCATCTCACCAATAGCAAATCGTGTCCCATTTTCCTTTAAATGAGTGTCCATATAGGCCGGTCTGATCACTAATACCTTATTAGGATCACCCCCAATAGAAAACCCCATTTCCTTTAATTTATCTACTTATAAGGAAAATTTGGAGAAAAATGGAAACACCATTTTCATCAACCTCAATAGGGGGAGGATCATGTCCCGTAGCCTATCGGGTATGCGCTCCTTATGTGGTGTTTATAAAGTGGGTTGCGTATTCTCCTCTTCGAGGGTATCTCTGCTACCTTTCACAGCTCCATTGATACTTGCCTCGTCCAAACAATAGGGTGATGTCACAGCAATTCATAGGTTTAATATTAAGGACCCCCATATAAGGCATATATAATATGTCCATTAATGTGCAACCCTAAATTGTCTCTTCCATAATGAGGGTATGCCCACGCAAAGCACATTGTCATTCATCGACCTTCCACTTGTCGACCCTAGTTGAATGAAGCATATGAGGTTCATATGGCAATACTAAGCTGTCATACCTCCCCGTGTGATACACACACTAGAGTCCACCATGTAGATCCCATTCTCATGTCGTCTAGACACATTTGAAAATCACTTGCACTCGAAGATGAAGGTATGAAAGATTCTAAAATTGACTTTAGTATCCTTTGAATAGTCCCACATGTACAATACCTGGATTCATCACAGTGTGAAATTTGTTGTCATATCTTAGAACCAAAATACCTTTCTTGAGACCTTTTTCCTTAAGTCCCTTGTTCAAGAAGGTAAGTCAACATCGCTTTACTTGTGTTGCATAATAGTTGATAGCATCTTCTCTGTCTAGTTGAAGTCTCTCTAGATCAAGAATGTAGTTGTGAAGATGAGCATTAGGGAATTTTATCTGCCTAACTAGCACCATGAGACTAGCCAATTGTACTTCAATGGGTAAAATGGACTCCTTACCATACACCAAGTGATATGGTGTGAATCCAAGGGATGTGTGAAATGAAGTGCGATTAGCCCAAAGTGTAGCTATAAGATGCGTGTTCCAATCACTTTTGTAATGGTTTACCTGTTTAGTGATGATCTTGCAGGTCATACCATTTACCTTTTCCACCAAACCATTGCATTGTGGGTAGTATGGAGTTAAGTGTCGTCGTGAGATGCCCAACTTCTCCATCAGCTCTCCTACTAGGTCTCCTCTAAAACCTTGTCCCTTGAACATAGAAATTATTTCAAGAGGAGTGTCAAAACGGCAACAAATGTTTTCAAATACAAACTTAGCCACTTCCTAAGTTGTAATCGGGGTGGTAGCAACTGCTTTGGCCCCCCTGGTCATGTAGTCCACACCGATGTTGATATACAATTTACTTGATTGGGTCCATGACAAAGGCCCAATGGCATCAATTTCCCATTTCTCAAATGGTCCATAAGAGATAATAGGAGTTTGTGGCTCGTATGTGAGTCTCTGATCACCATTCCTCTGACACTCTTTGCATGTTTTGCGCTAGTGATGCACATCTCTCTGTAAACTAGGCCATACAAACCCGTTAAAGTGTCCTCCACAAACACAATCATGGCAACTTGAAATTATTTCGGTATTCTTTTCAGAGAGAGGTACTCGCCTAAGGATTTGATCCTTACCCTTGCAGTACAAGTCGTCATTGATAAGGTGCTATTTTGTTGCCTTGTGCATGAGCCACTTGTTAACTGACTCAACGTCAGTTAACAGAAGTTGCTAAAGATTGAAGACGTACAAATGCACATCGAAGATCAATACAAAGAAGCGGTGAAAATTGGAGTTACATATTTTCCACGTTTTTCCAAAATGGTCATGTATTGTGAATTCTCGATTTATTTCAAGCCATTGTAAGATTTTAATGTGTTACGGGCTCAATAGGAGTTCCAAGTTGTAAAGAACAGGTCAATAGTGTGCCTAGGTTGCAGATTCAGTAAATGGTCGAGCCGTAAAGGCCTTGGACACCCGGACATTGCATATTTTTACCCTAGGTATATAAGGCAATGTGTAAAAGAAATTAGGGTTCTCAAGCACATTTGTTGAGAGCACTCATTGATGAGAACTCTTGAGGTGTGTGGCTATGGATTCCTTGAGCTTCTCCTTGCTCATGTGACTTGGATAATACTAATCAATGCTTAATTCTCTTTCACTGTGCCTCTCTCATGCTTCTTATGATTGCCTATGATGCTAAGATTAGCTAGATCATAACTAATTAGTGGTTAATCCCTCTCTAATCTTGTGTGATTGCCCTCTCTTGCTTGTGTGTACATGTAGGTTTAATTGGAGTGTGGTGCTTGATAGATCTACGTGTGTGTGCTTGCGATTAGTGTGTAATGATAAAATTAGTGTTGTGTGCGTCTTGTAATCGTTAGTGTGTGTCATTGGGTTGATTAGAGGTGAAGAGAAGTGGAAGTGGAGATTGCCCTTCATTGTGGCTTAGCTCCTCCATAGGCCGAGAAGCTCACCTCGTAGAGTCACAATTCGTGTTGCCATGACTAGCTCACTAATCGTGTGAGTGTTTCCATGCCCTAGCCGGGTAACTCATCCCTCCGGATTGATAATTTTGTTGGTCATTGGAGCTATGCAACGATGGATACCCCCAACATTTGGCGCGGTTGCCGGGGACGATGGCCTACGCTAGTGTAATTGTGGCATAATCGAATGTGTTTCCTCACTAATTTCACTTGTGTGTTTAAGTTTTTGTGGATTTTGGATGTGTGTGCATGAAGCAATGTGTTCATAATTCCCTAATTTGTCAGTATCTTGCCAATTGTGTGTTTACACACTAATTTCACACTAACCCCTTGTTAATTTCACTAATTTTTGATAACCTACTAATTTGCTACGAAAGATTGGAGTATTCAACCGTCAATCGATCTTCATTGGAAAGGTAATCAAGGTGGTATTCTCAACCTCCCTAGAACCTAAAGATGTGTAGAATTGTGTTAATTAAGATCCCACCATGATGCAATGTAATGTTGATGCTATGTTGGATTGAAAATTTTTGGATCGTTCGTTTTCATTCCGTCGTAATGCCGAAATTTTTCACATTCGATGGTGAATGAATTTGACAAGTTTCAATTGTTAATTAGTGATTGTACATTGCAATTGGTTACCTAATTGAGTTAATTGCATGGTTGAATGGTCAATTACAAGTGTGTGTGCACTAAATTCAAGCGTGTGTGCATTCTAATTGAGTGTGTCTATGCTTAATTTTAGGTGTGTGTGCACTTTTTTGCCCTTGTTGGTGCACCTAAAAATCAATGTGTACTTAATGATTTTTCATTTGTGATGATTTGTGTTATGGTCATGCCCAACTAATAATTTGTGAATTCATATTGCAATTTCAACAAGATTCACCCTTTTGGGTGTGCACCTAAAGATTGGCAAAAACTACCAATTATTAGTATGCGTGTGACTAAAAAGTGCATGATTAATTCAATTTTTGATTGCATAATTGATGTGTGTAATGGTTAATTGGTGCGTTTTTTAGCTCAAAACAGGGATTGACACACTTCAATTACAACAAATTTTGACCTAATTTTGCCGTTAATTTTGTCGATTTAATTGCCTAGTCTTGATTGTATTGATGAAATTGGTTGGCGATTGAATTGATGTGCTTTTTGTGATATTATTTGGAGCGCTTGATTTCGAGCCCATTTGGGCCTTCGTTTGCCAAATTTTGGGCGTTTTACTATTTCCGGGGGTCGAGTTGATGATTTGGTCGAATCTGACGTTTTCCTCTTTTTGAGGATTCAAACTCACTTTTACTTGAAGAAATGTTTTTAGTAAGCTCAAGAATGTAAAGAGCCAAGTCGCCAAGGTGCAAAAAACATTCTTAAAATGAGCAAAGCATTAGTCCCAAAGCTTCAAGTCATATTAAAATATGTGCTAAGAGTCATAGTTATTAGGCTTACGCTCAAACTGGAAGAGTTGAGTATATCTAAGTTGTGTTGCTCATGCTCATTGAGATGAGCATAAGAGTCAAAGTATATTAACTTACAATTGGTGGAGTGTTGTAGAGTCTAACAATCACGCACAATGCACAGTAAGATGAGAGCACATATCCTTGTCAACGAAAACCACTCTTAAAGGGGTGCTAGCTTGAAAATCCATGTCATATGCTTTTATAGCTACACCATCTTTCTGAAGAACCTCTCAAAATCTTTCTTGCACAACACATTGTTTCCATGAATTTTTGTGCATGCATAAATAGAATGTCCCATTATTGGACATATGTATTGGACATTCTTTTTTTCTTCCATCTATATTGCACCTTGAGTGGACTACAAAGGCAAACCAATGTTCCATCATGCTACCCTTTCATATGTGCTGCTTTTATAATTCCATATCCATCAGCAAATAATTCCTTGAGTACTTTATTAATATATCCCATGCGAATAAGTACCCCAATAATGCGTGTATCCCAAAGGAACTTTTTTCCTACTGGGATTTTTCCCTTATACCAGGCCTTAGGTTCAAGACTTGAGCATTTATTTTGAATGTTCTCATCCATTTAGTTGATGTATCATTAGGCATCACAACTCTAATGGAGTAGATGATGCACTTTTCTTCATACTCTTTCTTGAAAACATGCCAATTTGAGCATATCTTGAAAATACTATGTTCCAGGACAAAACATTCAGGATAGGAAGCTCATCATAAACATTTTTTGCTTAAGTGAATGTGTCTTATACTTACACATCAGTAGAAGCATCACAAAGCAAGACATACTTCTTTCAAAGCCCCTATCTGGAATTCTCATCATGAAATCACTTACCCATGGCAACATCTTTCACAATGCCACAAGTTTTCATGCTACTACTAACATAGGTGACTGCATGTAGAAAGAGGTCTCACTTTATATCTCTTGAAAATAGGCCAAAGCTTCCTTCCCATGGTGGTCGTGTTGAGCATTTCCTATAATTAGTGCATTCCAAGACAACATTCAGTGTAGAAAGCTAGTAATTGTGCATAGAATCAAAACCAATTGTAGTTGGAGAGGTGCCTTCTTGATGCATATGTTGAAAACAACCCACAACTTCCTTAAGCTTGACTTGACCTTGTGGGAAAAACCTACACTCTAAGAGATGACAACCCATACAAGAAGAATCCCTACAAGAAGAAAACACAGTGATGAGGTGCCCTCTTGTTACATCTCCTTAAAACTAGACACATTCTCTTGTTCCTACCCTTGTTGGGCATATCTTTTAATCAATGTACTAAGGGCCAACATCCCAAACAAGAAGTTTATCAACAAGAACTTCCTGTGTGTCTGCTCAATTCGTCAAATTTGGCATACATATTGACCAAAGGAATACCAAGCAATAAATGTTTCCTTGACTTGAAATTTAATCATGAATTCTCACTCATGTCAAATTGTTTTGTAATGCCACAAGTCTTGAAATTGATGCATATGTGAGGGCATATCAAGCAAAGTCCTTCCCTTTGTGTTAAGGCGGTTACGCCGCTAGAGGAAGCTAAATAGCGAGAACTCAACCAACAACAGAATTTGTCAGACGAGGACGGAGCTTGACCCGCAGGCGCATGGAAACAACTAGGTGGGTGTCAAATCACCTACTCGACCTTCTAATGACAATCACTACTAAGGAAATCAAATCTAAGTTCTAAAATACGCAAGTGACTGAAATCCGTACTACGAACGAATGCTATACGAAACAGGATCTAGAATCATTGAATCGATCTCAAACTCAAGGGGAAGTCTATACACTAGGTAAGAACAACACCCTAAAGACTTGAACTGCAAAATCAACCTATAACCACTCCGTGCGGTAAACGCGTATGAAGATAGGCCGAAAAATACAGGTGATCGAAACTTGACCCCGATGGTACTAATGTGTAGCTCTACTCGTTGTGGTTCTATAGATATGCTGCACGCTCATTTCCGACACACGAGTTGAAAGAAAACTCACACCGAAGCTCGTAGGAACTTACCACACATAGAAGCCCATAGCGCGCACTCTTGGTATCTGTGCGTAGCTCTCGCCGTTGCTAACACAATGGCGGTGTCGCTTCTCCAATGGCGGCTCCGTAGCTCGCATAGCAAGTAGATAAGACTCTCTCTCTCTCTCTCTCTCAGACACAGTCACGGCGCTCAAAAACTCACTTTGATTAATAATCTGCCTCCTTTAGGTTACAAAAACTTTGGCTTATATACCTGAGCCTTGAAGGTGAGAACATCTCTAACTAATTACATCAGCAAGTGAAATTACTTCGGGATTACAAGCTGGAAACTCAATTGAGTCCCGTTACTTAATGAATGGCTCAAATCAAAATTAATGTCGGAAAGACATTTATTACAATCAATGGTTACAAAATGATGAGTGTGAGCAAAAATGTGGGTGTGATCCTCTGCTGGCTCAACACTTTGCATCTACCAAAAATTGGCCAAAGCTTCTTGTCAGCATCTGGGTTGACTATATCTTGCAATTAGTTAATTCTTAGACACAACATTCTAGATAGGAAGCTCACCATTTTTGTTGTAACTCCTTGGTCCAAGGAGTACACTAGCATGTGTACAAGATCTACAAAAATATCAAATTAAATAACCTTCATGCACCAACATCCTAGATGCCGAACTCTTGTGACTCTGGTATGTCGACAAAAGCACTCCCAAGCAAGGCATCTTTCTCTAACGACCCTGGACTAGGAACCCCATTGCATGTTAGCTCACTCGTGTCTGACAACTTTCATTACTCAACATGGATTCGAGTAGCAGGCAAAGGTGCATACATTTGTAGAAAAATTTTCACTTTGAATTTACTGAAAATAGGTGAGATCTTCCTTTGGTGCATTCCCAAACACACAACATTCCATGCAAGATGCTCATTGCGCACATAAAGCAAAGTGATTCAGTTGGGGATTTTCATTCTTGTTGCATGCATTGAAAACATCCCAAAGCATCTAGAAAGAACCCCTTGTTTGGAATATCTTGCAATTAGTCCACTTTGAGAGACAACATCCCGGATAGAAAGCTTATCAAGAACTCTTTGAGGATAACACATTGTGCATACATAACAATGAAAGCACTACCAAACAAGATATATGTCTCCAATAGCCATTGACTGGAAAATTTAAGTTGAGTCCTCTCGCTCATGTCTAATGCCACATGCCTTCAAGGTGACATCATAGGTGATGGCATCTCAAAAGAAAGCCTCTCTTTGCTTCTTTCCTTTGGCCATGATAAACATTTCCTACAATTATTACTGCATTCCAAGACATGACATTTTGTGCAAGGTAAGTTATTTTCTAAGAGTGGCTTTGCAAGTATCTCTTAAGTTCTTTCTCCTCCCGTTTTATGAGATTATTCATTTGACCTAGCTAGAGGCATCCCTTCTTCTTTATCGTCATATGCATCCACGCATTGTACACCCACATTTGATCTTAGTTGTTCCTCATTGTTTCCATAATTGGTAAAGGTCTCTTCTTTTCTCTAGTGTTAACAACTTGTTAAGCTTTCATGAGGGTGCCACATTTGGAAGAAATATCGATAAAATCACCATGAAGCACCTTATGTTTCTCCAACAACCCTTGATTAGAAATTTCATCGTGTATTCTCTCACCAATGTTCACATCTTGATTAATTGCATATGCTTTCAAGGTTTAAGAATAGGTGAGACATCCTTTGATCATTATTCCCAAGGTGAATTCTTTCACCAATGCCAATGTCTTCCATGAGGGAACCTGCCTTCAAGGTCCAAGCATAAGTGGATACATTTGGAAAGAGTCCTTTTTCATGCATCTACTAGAGGCATGTTCTCTATGAACAGTGTCTCTGCTTTGTATGCATACTTGTCACATAAAGAAAGTTGTTCTCACTCACCAAGGCAATGTTTGTTATTTTCTTTGTCTCAAATATATATTTTCTATGAAAAAGAACTCCTCTCCTTCCCAATAATTTATTTCTGCTTCATCTTGATTTGGTTCTTTTGACATTATCAATCTGAACTTATGGTCATTCCAAGTATTCCACTATGAGGAAATTAAGTATAAATTGCAATCCATGGTATACATCTTTGGTGCTATTTTTTATTCATCACTCTATGATTTTTTCATTTTTAAAGCTCGGTGCATTGTTTCGCAGAAGATGCAACTGACGGATGCCCTCCTAGTGAACCACACCTTGTCCAAACCTTGTTTTTAATTTAATGTATCCTTTTTATTTTAGAAGCCTTTTAAAAGAGTCTATATATTTTTTCATTCAAAAAGTTGTACACTCTGAACTATATCATTTTATCATGAGCCCACAGCCATGTGAGCTAGTCATTGGCCATTTGAAACGCCCTAGGTATAAAGGTCAAAACCTTAATTTGAAGAAACACTTATAACATTATCTTTTGAGTTTTAAATATCTTTTCTTGTACAATTGTAAGCGTCTACTCAACTACGACTTGGAATCCATTTTTTTTTTTGATCTGGTAATCCAAATTTGATTGTGAGATGTGCATTGTGGTCCTTCTCTATTGCTCTTTTAGTATAAGCATTTCAAGTTTTGATGTGGTTTGAAACTACGCATCTAGGAGTCTTATCTATAGATTTGAGTGTCAAAATAACTTTTTTTTGACATTTTTACCATAGGTGACTGTTAGTAGACCGTAGGGGGATCTATTTATGATGCTCCATTGTAGTTTTCATGACCTGATGGATTATGATTTTGTCACCTTGTCAAATGATCATCCAATTTGGTAGACTTGGGTCCTTAGATCTAATATAGCTTCCCTAAAAGCTTTGTATGGATTCGAGTCCGTTTAGTCAATGAAACGACGTGATAAGCTAGAGCAACAAGATAGGACATAGACAAATTGTCAAATTAGAGAGTGATGATTATCTTGTTGAGCTGAGATTGTTTTTTACTAGGGTCACTTATTGAGGTCAACACCTTCAAAGAGTCTTCGTGCCCATCCGAGTCACTTTTCTAAGCATTATGTTAGTGCCAGATAGCATTGGCACCAATTCCAATGAATGATCCTTAGGTGGGTGAAGTCCATATCAAAGAGCCTTATTTTCCAAAGATTTGTTATCATTCCATTTTACTTAGGAGTGAAGTAGTAGTTATGGGTTTAGTGCTTGATAAGAGTTAGAGTTCAGGGACTGGCTAGATCTATCCTCTTTTGGGGGCAAGAGAGTTGTGAGTTTTAGCACCATCAAAGTAATTCGTGCTTTGAAATTATTGTTCCATTTTCCAGTTCGAATTTAATTTACATTGTTTTCTTTCTTTTTTCCTATTTTCTTTTTAGTGCATAGGAGGAGAATCAGTAGAATCTACTGAGGGCCGCTTTTGAAATTAATTGGTCCACCTCTCTCTTGGTATGCACTTGATGGAAAGGCTTTGAGGCTTCACGGAGGAGGAGGGACATGATGCATGAAAATCACAAATATATATATATATATATATACATACATACATAGCTATGGTTTTGACACATATGGATCTTGGAAATAAGGAGAGGTATGAACAACCCTGTGACAACAACAAGAAAACTCACTGAATGTTGATTCTACCAACAACATCTCAGCATCTAGGACCATTGTATGAGTATTTGTGCAATCTAAAGAATATATGCTCTAGAGATAGAGAGGGAGGGCCCTTGGAATGGAGTTTGGGACTCCATCCAATTTTAGTCTTCTTCTCTCTCCTTTGCTCACAAAACCCTCACTCAGTATCATTCTCTCCTCTCTATCTAGTCTATTGCACATTTCTCTCATGAAGTAAAAGGAAATCTCTCATGATCGTCACTATAGGTGAAGAATAAGAGTCAATAGTGAAAGGGAGTAGAATCTTATGCATTATGGAGTTGAAGTCAACAAAATATTATCAAATGCAAGCATACGTCACTTGTGGTTGTTTGTTTTGGGATGTGTGTTGTGTGTGTATGTGTATGTGTATATGTATATGTTTCTTAATGGCCAAGAGGTTTTAATTACCATGCACACATGGGTTTGTGAGGTACTTATTATGTGAAATTATACTAGCTTGTGATGTTTGTATGGTGTTTATGAAGCTTATGTTAATGAAGCTTATGTTAATGAAGCTTTAATGATCTCTTCCTCTCCCTCTCTCTCCTCCTCTCAAATTTTCCTTGTGAATTATGTGTCGACCCCTTACCATGCATCCTAGCCACATTCCAAGCTAAGTGATAGCATTGTCACCAATTCCAAGGAATTATCCTTAGATAGTGAGTAACCAAGTCATATTTCGAGCCTTATTTTCCAAAGATTTGTTATCCATTCCGTTTACAACTTAGTAGTGAAGTAGTTAGACATGGGTTAAGTGCTTCATAGAGTCTAGAGTTAAGGGATTGGCTAGACCTATCCTCCTTGAGGGGCAAAGAGAGTTGTGAGTGAGATACCAAAGGAATTTTATGATTCAAATATCTCAATGCTTTGAAATTAATGTTCCATTTTCCAATTTGTCTTTGATTTACACTGTTTTGTTTCTTTTTGTTCCTATTTTATTTTTAGTACATAGGAGTAGAATCAATAGAATCTGCTGAGGGTCGCTTTTAAAATTTGGTCCACCTCTCTCTTGGTATGCACTTGATGGCAAGGCTTCACGAGAAGGAGGGAAATGATGCTATGGTTTTGACACATATGGATCTTGGAAATAAGGAGAGGTAAGAACGACCTATGAAAACAACAAAAAAAACTCACTGAATGTTGATTCTACCTGACCCTCACTATAGGTGAAGAATAAGAGTCAATAGTGAAAAGGAGTAGAATATTATGCATTATGAAATTTAAGTCAAAAAAATATTATCAAATGCAAGCATACTTCACTTGTGGTTTTTTGTTTTGGGGTGTGTGTGTGTGTGTGTGTGTGTCTGTATGTGTATATGTTTCTTAATCTCCAAGTGGTTTGAGTTACCATGCACACATGAGGTTGTAAGATATTGATTATGTAAAATTCTTCTCCAAATGTTTTTATGGTGTTTATGAAGCTTATGTTAATGAAGATTTAATGATCTCTTCCTCTCCCTCTCTCTCCTCCTCTCAAATTTTCCTTATGTTATGTGCCGACCCCTTACCATGCATACTAGCTGCATTCCAAGCTAGGTGGTGCCCTATGATGAAGCCATCGTGCATTAGTCTTGGTGTAGAGGCCACCAGGTCTGTTTTTCATCTTTGTCTCTCATTTGGTGCCCCCACTGAGGAGGGATTTTGAAACCTTTAGTTTATAAGACTAACATGTTTACCTCTCTTCATGGCTAAGTGGCTTCTTGACTTCTCCAATTGGACCACCAAAGAGGAGGAGCTTGAATAAAGCTTAACGCAAATCATCAAGACACTCTTACCGGGGGCTCTATTGTTAGTGTTGAAGAGGTGGTAATACCCTCTTTCCCCACTCAAACTGTGAATATTGATCATCATTCGTGCAGGCGTAAAAGCAAGGCATGTGCTGCAACATGCTCACATTGTTTCCAACAACCACACCTCCAAAATGAGTGCAACCCAAAGTGAAGGAGGAGTCATCATTTTGTCCATTGACACCCGCATGGGAATTGCTACTTTGGTAGGCTTTCAAGTAGAACTAGGGTTCTCTACACATACTTCCCACCTTTGCCATCTACTCCACCTATGCCCACAACAAGCATTTGCAACTTGAGGAAATTACTACGAGCGCATGGTCCCTCCCTCTTTCTTGCACCAAAAGATTCAAGGGTGTTTCAACAACGACAATCACCACATCTTCAAAACAAAATGGTAAATCTTACAAATTCTTTTAATGTCTTACTTTCATTTGAATGTAGCATGGATCTACGTCGTCTACCAAGTGAAGTGGCAGAGCTTGTCATTGACAAGGTGTTTGGTTGACACTTGGGTTTCGCTTGGAAGAAAGACAAGAACCTCCACCTTCAAGGAGTCTTACTTGTGGATCAAGGCTATGATGACAACTTTACAGCCTACTACATATCAATCCAATTGGGGTTAATACAAGTGGTAAGACTCACCACCTTTCTCATCACATTTGTGTATGCTCTAGACGACACTCTATATTGCAGGAAAGTTAAGTTTCTCGAAGAGAGAGAGTTTATGCTTTTCCAAGAGATTGAAATCCTAGAGCTAGAAGACAAAGAAAACCTTGTCCTGCTTGTGGTATTACAAATTTGACCCCGACTACCAAGAGCTCTACACCTTTGACTATAACCTTCCACAACAAAAATAAGGATCTTTTCCGCATTATCATGTGATGGACCCAGTGCATCAACCTTTTGCAAGAGATCAACATTATGCACCACAAAGAGTTCAATCAATCAAAGTAATCTTGGACAGCAGGATGCTCTACCACTAGCTCATTACAACCATGTTGGGTAGAGAGAGACTGCAAGAGATAAACACCTCTTCTCTACCCTTAATCCTCCCTATGATTAACCATGAAGTATCTTTTGATGTAGTTATTTTTCATCCTTGTATAGTATGTTTTCCATCTATCAAACACCCATGTATTGAATCTTTCCACACAAAAAAGGATTTTCAAGTCAAAGTTAATTCTCTCACTCTTACAATGGCAATGTAGCATTTCCAACCTTCACTAGTAAGGTGGGTGAAGATGCTGCAGACTTTCTATACAACTTGGAAATATCCTTTGTCATCTTTGGGATGGATGATGATACTTCACGCTTGCACATCTTCCCACTTCTAATGAAGGTAGAGGCAAGGTCATGGTACAATGCCTTGGCACAAGCAACCAAGGAAAGGTGGGATTTATTAAAAGAAGCCTTTGTAAAAATTTTTGGAGAGGGCACAACATCGAAGAAGCTATGGCAATTGTTGACGGAGTTGAATCAAGGTAGCATGATAGAGTACGCATCATATGAGTTTAAGTTTTTAGATCTATGGGGATATGGTTTGCATCACTGAGAGAGGATGAGGGGGCACCTGATTTCCTAAAGAAGGATTGGTTTGTGGTTGGTTATGGCCAACTTTTAAAGAGAAGGTGAAGAGAATTTGTTTTCAACATATGACTAGCAATTGAAGTGGCACACCTTAAAGAAAAGAAGTTATATCTACAAGCTAGAAATGCCGATGAAGAGGAAGCCGATAGGACCGAAACACCTCTAGCACCACCATGCAACAGCCACCCAGAGGATTCAACCACAAGAACCTATTGAAGATAGCAAGACTCTCATAGGATCACTGGCTAGCTTGAGAATCTCTCAGTCCATTTTTTGCAACAAGGACACATGTACACAACCACAATCAAAATCAAGGAAAGGACAACAAAGATAGAATCAGGAGTCCACTACTACAATTGTGGAGAAGATTGGAATGGTATGTATTATTTCCGACACCCAGGAGAAGAATTTCAATAGAAAAGCAAGGAAAAACCAACTTGCCACTGAGAGCAACACCCCAACACCGCCTATCCACCACAACAACCACCACCCGTGCAAATTTCATAGCCTACCGTTCAATCACCACCTCCACCACAACAACCTCTCATATCCCCCAACCTCCACCACTACTAGTGGTGAGGTAAGGGTGGAATGAGAGGTTGTTGTGGTGGTGGGTGTGATTGAACCGTGGCTATAGAATTGCACGGTGGTGGGTTGTTGTGGTGACTAGGCGGTGTTGGTGTTGCTCTCATGGCAAGTTTGGTTTTTTCCTTGCTTTTCTATTGAAATTCTTCCTCCTTGGGTGTCGGAAATAATACATACCATTCCAATCTTCTCCACAATTGTAGTAGTGGAACTCCTGATTCTATCTTTGTTGTCCTTCCCTTGATTTTGATTGTGGTTGTGTACATGTCCTTGTTGCAAAAAATGGACTGAGAGATTCTCAAGCTAGCCAGTGATCCTATTGAGAGTCTTGCTAATCTCAATAGGTTCTTGTGGTTGAATCCTCTGGGTGGCTGTTGCAGGTGGTGCTAGAGGTGTTTCGGTCCTATCGGCTTCCTCTTCATCGGCATTTCTAGCTTGTAGATATAACTTCTTTTCTTTAAGGTGTGCCACTTCAATTGCTAGCTCATATGTTGGAAAACAAATTCTCTTCACCTTCTCTTTAAAAGTTGGCCATAAACCCAACCACAAACCAATCCTTCTTTAGGAAATCAGGTGCCCCCTCATCCTCTCTCAGTGATGCAACCCCATATCCCCCATAGATCTAAAAACTTAAACTCATATGATGCGTACTCTATCATGCTACCTTGATTCAACTCCGTCAACAATTGCCATAGCTTCTTCGATGTTGTGCCCTCTCCAAAAATATTTACAAAGGCTTCTTTTAATAAATCCCACCTTTCCTTGGTTGCTTGTGCCAAGGCATTGTACCATGACCTTGCCTCTACCTTCATTAGAAGTGGGAAGATGTGCAAGCGTGAAGTATCATCATCCATCCCAAAGATGACAAAGGATATTTCCAAGTTGTATAGAAAGTCTGCAGCATCTTCACCCACCTTACTAGTGAAGGTTGGAAATGCTACACTTGCCATTGTAAGAGTGAGAGAATTAACTTTGACTTGAAAATCCTTTTTTGTGTGGAAAGATTCAATACATGGGTGTTTGATAGATGGAAAACATACTATACAAGGATGAAAATAACTACATCAAAAGATACTTCATGGTTAATCATAGGGAGGATAAAGGGTAGAGAAGAGGTGTTTATCTCTTGCAGTCTCTCTCTACCCAACATGGTTGTAATGAGCTAGTGGTAGAGCATCCTGCTGTCCAAGATTACTTTGATTGATTGAACTCTTTGTGGTGCATAATGTTGATCTCTTGCAAAAGGTTGATGCACTGGGTCCATCACATGATAATGCGGAAAAGATCCTTATTTTGTGGTGGAAGGTTATAGTCAAAGGTGTAGAGCTCTTGGTAGTCGGGGTCAAATTTGTAATACCACAAGCAGGACAAGGTTTTCTTTGTCTTCTAGCTCTAGGATTTCAATCTCTTGGAAAAGCATAAACTCTCTCTCTTCGAGAAACTTAACTTTCCTGCAATATAGAGTGTCGTCTAGAGCATACACAAATGTGATGAGAAAGGTGGTGAGTCTTACCACTTGTATTAACCCCAATTGGATTGATATGTAGTAGGCTGTAAAGTTGTCATCATAGCCTTGATCCACAAGTAAGACTCCTTGAAGGTGGAGGTTCTTGTCTTTCTTCCAAGCGAACCCAGTGTCAACCAAACACCTTGTCAATGACAAGCTCTGCCACTTCACTTGGTAGACGACGTAGATCCATGCTACATTCAAATGAAAGTAAGACATTAAAAGAATTTGTAAGATTTACCATTTTGTTTTGAAGATGTGGTGATTGTCGTTGTTGAAACACCCTTGAATCTTTTGGTGCAAGAAAGAGGGAGGGACCATGCGCTCGTAGTAATTTCCTCAAGTTGCAAATGCTTGTTGTGGGCATAGGTGGAGTAGATGGCAAAGGTGGGAAGTATGTGTAGAGAACCCTAGTTCTACTTGAAAGCCTACCAAAGTAGCAATTCCCATGCGGGTGTCAATGGACAAAATGATGACTCCTCCTTCACTTTGGGTTGCACTCATTTTGGAGGTGTGGTTGTTGGAAACAATGTGAGCATGTTGCAGCACATGCCTTGCTTTTACGCCTGCACGAATGATGATCAATATTCACAGTTTGAGTGGGGAAAGAGGGTATTACCACCTCTTCAACACTAACAATAGAGCCCCCGGTAAGAGTGTCTTGATGATTTGCGTTAAGCTTTATTCAAGCTCCTCCTCTTTGGTGGTCCAATTGGAGAAGTCAAGAAGCCACTTAGCCATGAAGAGAGGTAAACATGTTAGTCTTATAAACTAAAGGTTTCAAAATCCCTCCTCAGTGGGGCACCAAATGAGAGACAAAGATGAAAAACAGACCTGGTGGCCTCTACACCAAGACTAATGCACGATGGCTTCATCATAGGGCACCACCTAGCTTGGAATGCAGCTAGTATGCATGGTAAGGGGTCGGCACATAACATAAGGAAAATTTGAGAGGAGGAGAGAGAGGGAGAGGAAGAGATCATTAAATCTTCATTAACATAAGCTTCATAAACACCATAAAAACATTCTGGAGAAGAATTTTACATAATCAATATCTTACAACCTCATGTGTGCATGGTAACTCAAACCACTTGGAGATTAAGAAACATATACACATACAGACACACACACACACACACACACACCCCAAAACAAAAAACCACAAGTGAAGTATGCTTGCATTTGATAATATTTTTTTGACTTAAATTTCATAATGCATAATATTCTACTCCTTTTCACTATTGACTCTTATTCTTCACCTATAGTGAGGGTCAGGTAGAATCAACATTCAGTGAGTTTTTTTTGTTGTTTTCATAGGTCGTTCTTACCTCTCCTTATTTCCAAGATCCATATGTGTCAAAACCATAGCATCATTTCCCTCCTTCTCCGTGAAGCCTTGCCATCAAGTGCATACCAAGAGAGAGGTGGACCAAATTTTAAAAGCGACCCTCAGCAGATTCTATTGATTCTACTCCTATGTACTAAAAATAAAATAGGAACAAAAAGAAACAAAACAGTGTAAATCAAAGACAAATTGGAAAATGGAACATTGGAAAATGGAACATTAATTCAAAGCATTGAGATATTTGAATCATAAAATTCCTTTGGTATCTCACTCACAACTCTCTTTTCCCTCAAGGAGGATAGGTCTAGCCAATCCCTTAACTCTAGACTCTATGAACACTTAACCCATGTCTAACTACTTCACTACTAAGTTGTAAACGAATGGATAACAAATCTTTGGAAAATAAGGCTCGAAATATGACTTGTTACTCACTATCTAAGATAATTCCTTGGAATTGTGACAATGCTATCACTTAGCTTGGAATGTGGCTAGGATGCATGGTAAGGGGTCGACACATAATTCACAAGGAAAATTTGAGAGGAGAGAGAGAGGGAGAGGAAGAGATCATTAAAGCTTCATTAACATAAGCTTCATTAACATAAGCTTCATAAACACCATACAAACATTCACAAGCTAGTATAATTTCACATAATAAGTACCTCACAAACCCATGTGTGCATGGTAATTAAAACCTCTTGCCATTAAGAAACATATACATATACACATACACATACACAACACACACACATCCCAAAACAAACAACCACAAGTGACGTATGCTTGCATTTGATAATATTTTGTTGACTTCAACTCCATAATGCATAAGATTCTACTCCCTTTCACTATTGACTCTTATTCTTCACCTATAGTGACGATCATGAGAGATTTCCTTTTACTTCATGAGAGAAATGTGCAATAGACTAGATAGAGAGGAGAGAATGATACTGAGTGAGGGTTTTGTGAGCAAAGGAGAGAGAAGAAGACTAAAATTGATGGAGTCCCAAACTCCATTCCAAGGCCCTCCCTCTCTATCTCTAGAGCAATATTTTCTTTAGATTGCACAAATACTCATACAATGGTCCTAGATGCTGAGATGTTGTTGTAGAATCAACATTCAGTGATTTTCTTGTTGTTGTCACAGGGTGTTCATACCTCTCCTTATTTCCAAGATCCATATGTGTCAAAACCATAGCTATGTATGTATGTATATATATATATATATATATTTGTGATTTTCATGCATCATGTCCCTCCTCCTCCGTGAAGCCTCAAAGCCTTTCCATCAAGTGCATACCAAGAGAGAGGTGGACCAATTAATTTCAAAAGCGGCCCTCAGTAGATTCTACTGATTCTCCTCCTATGCACTAAAAAGAAAATAGGAACAAAAAGAAAGAAAACAATGTAATTAAATTCGAACTGGAAAATGGAACAATAATTTCAAAGCATCGAGATATTTGAATCATGAAAGCCTTTGTTCTCACTCACAACTCTCTTTGCCCCTCAAGGAGGATAGATCTAGCCAGTCCCTGAACTCTAGACTCTATCAAGCACTAAACCCATATCTAACTACTTCACTCCTAAGTTGTAAATGGAATGGATAACAAATCTTTGGAAAATAAGGCTCGAAATATGACTTGGTCACTCACCACCTAAGGATCATTCATTGGAATTGGTGGCCAATGCTATCTGGCACTAACATAATGCTTAGAAAAGTGACTCGGATGGGCACGAAGACTCTTTGAAGTGTTGACCTCAATAAGTGACCCTAGTAAAAAACAATCTCAGCTCAACAAGATAATCATCACTCTCTAATTTGACAATTTGTCTATGTCCTATCTTGTTGCTCTAGCTTATCACGTCGTTCATTGTGAAACGGACTCGAATCCATACAAAGCTTTAGGAAGCTATATTAGATCTAAGGACCCAAGTCTACCAAATTGGATGATCATTTGACAAGGTGACAAATCATAATCCATCAGGTCATGAAAACTACAATGGAGCATCATAAATAGATCCCCCTACGGTCTACTAACAGTCACCTATGGTAAAAATGTCAAAAAAAAAGTTATTTTGACACTCAAATCTATAGATAAGACCCTAGATGCGTAGTTTCAAACCACATCAAAACTTGAAATGCTTATACTAAAAGAGCAATAGAGAAGGACCACAATGCACATCTCACAATCAAATTTGGATTACCAGATCAAAAAAAAAATGGATTCCAAGTCGTAGTTGAGTAGACGCTTACAATTGTACAAGAAAAGATATTTAAAACTCAAAAGATAATGTTATAAGTTTTTCTTCAAATTAAGGTTTTGACCTTTATACCTAGGGCGTTTCAAATGGCCAATGACTAGCTCACATGGCTGTGGCTCATGATAAAATGAAATAGTTCAGAGTGTACAACTTTTTGAATGAAAAAATATATAGACTCTTTAAAAGGCTTCTAAAATAAAAAGGATACATTAAATTAAAAACAAGGTTTGGACAAGGTGTGGTTCACTAGGAGGGCATCCGTCAGTTGCATCTTCTTGCGAAACAATGCACCGAGCTTTAAAAATGAAAAAATCATAGAGTGATGAATAAAAAATAGCACCAAAGATGTATACCATGGATTGCAATTTATACTTAATTTCCTCATAGTGGAATACTTGGAATGACCATAAGTTCAGATTGATAATGTCAAAAGAACCAAATCAAGATGAAGCAGAAATAAATTATTGGGAAGGAGAGGAGTTCTTTTTCATAGAAAATATATATTTGAGACAAAGAAAATAACAAACATTGCCTTGGTGAGTGAGAACAACTTTCTTTATGTGACAAGTATGCATACAAAGCAGAGACACTGTTCATAGAGAACATGCCTCTAGTAGATGCATGAAAAAGGACTCTTTCCAAATGTATCCACTTATGCTTGGACCTTGAAGGCAGGTTCCCTCATGGAAGACATTGGCATTGGTGAAAGAATTCACCTTGGGAATAATGATCAAAGGATGTCTCACCTATTCTTAAACCTTGAAAGCATATGCAATTAATCAAGATGTGAACATTGGTGAGAGAATACACGATGAAATTTCTAATCAAGGGTTGTTGGAGAAACATAAGGTGCTTCATGGTGATTTTATCGATATTTCTTCCAAATGTGGCACCCTCATGAAAGCTTAACAAGTTGTTAACACTAGAGAAAAGAAGAGACCTTTACCAATTATGGAAACAATGAGGAACAACTAAGATCAAATGTGGGTGTACAATGCGTGGATGCATATGACGATAAAGAAGAAGGGATGCCTCTAGCTAGGTCAAATGAATAATCTCATAAAACGGGAGGAGAAAGAACTTAAGAGATACTTGCAAAGCCACTCTTAGAAAATAACTTACCTTGCACAAAATTCATGTCTTGGAATGCAGTAATAATTGTAGAAATGTTTATCATGGCCAAAGGAAAGAAGCAAAGAGAGGCTTTCTTTTGAGATGCCATCACCTATGATGTCACCTTGAAGGCATGTGGCATTAGACATGAGCGAGAGGACTCAACTTAAATTTTCCAGTCAATGGCTATTGGAGACAATATCTTGTTTGGTAGTGCTTTCATTGTTATGTATGCACAATGTTTATCCTCAAAGAGTTCTTGATAAGCTTTCTATCCGGATGTTGTCTCTCAAAGTGGACTAATTGCAAGATATTCCAAACAAGGGTTTCTTTCTAGATGCTTTGGGATGTTTTCAATGCATGCAACAAGAATGAAAATCCCCAACTGAATCACTTTGCTTTATGTGCGCAATGAGCATCTTGCATGGAATGTTGTGTGTTTGGGAATGCACCAAAGGAAGATCTCACCTATTTTCAGTAAATTCAAAGTGAAAATTTTTCTACAAAATGTATGCACCTTTGCCTGCTACTCGAATCCATGTTGAGTAATGAAAGTTGTCAGACACGAGTGAGCTAACATGCAATGGGGTTCCTAGTCCAGGGTCGTTAGAGAAAGATGCCTTGCTTGGGAGTGCTTTTGTCGACATACCAGAGTCACAAGAGTTCGGCATCTAGGATGTTGGTGCATGAAGGTTATTTAATTTGATATTTTTGTAGATCTTGTACACATGCTAGTGTACTCCTTGGACCAAGGAGTTACAACAAAAATGGTGAGCTTCCTATCTAGAATGTTGTGTCTAAGAATTAACTAATTGCAAGATATAGTCAACCCAGATGCTGACAAGAAGCTTTGGCCAATTTTTGGTAGATGCAAAGTGTTGAGCCAGCAGAGGATCACACCCACATTTTTGCTCACACTCATCATTTTGTAACCATTGATTGTAATAAATGTCTTTCCGACATTAATTTTGATTTGAGCCATTCATTAAGTAACGGGACTCAATTGAGTTTCCAGCTTGTAATCCCGAAGTAATTTCACTTGCTGATGTAATTAGTTAGAGATGTTCTCACCTTCAAGGCTCAGGTATATAAGCCAAAGTTTTTGTAACCTAAAGGAGGCAGATTATTAATCAAAGTGAGTTTTTGAGCGCCGTGACTGTGTCTGAAGAGAGAGAGAGAGAGGAGTCTTATCTACTTGCTATGCGAGCTACGGAGCCGCCATTGGAGAAGCGACACCGCCATTGTGTTAGCAACGGCGAGAGCTACGCACAGATACCAAGAGTGCGCGCTATGGGCTTCTATGTGTGGTAAGTTCCTACGAGCTTCGGTGGAGTTTTCTTTCAACTCGTGTGTCGGAAATGAGCGTGCAGCATATCTATAGAACCACAACGAGTAGAGCTACACATTAGTACCATCGGGGTCAAGTTTCGATCACCTGTATTTTTCGGCCTATCTTCATACGCGTTTACCGCACGGAGTGTTATAGGTTGATTTTGCAGTTCAAGTCTTTAGGGTGTTGTTCTTACCTAGTGTATAGACTTCCCCTTGAGTTTGAGATCGATTCAATGATTCTAGATCCTGTTTCGTATAGCATTCGTTCGTAGTACGGATTTCAGTCACTTGCGTATTTTAGAACTTAGATTTGATTTCCTTAGTAGTGATTGTCATTAGAAGGTCGAGTAGGTGATTTGACACCCACCTAGTTGTTTCCATGCGCCTGCGGGTCAAGCTCCGTCCTCGTCTGACAAATTCTGTTGTTGGTTGAGTTCTCGCTATTTAGCTTCCTCTAGCGGCGTAACCGCCTTAACACAAAGGGAAGGACTTTGCTTGATATGCCCTCACATATGCATCAATTTCAAGACTTGTGGCATTACAAAACATTTTGACATGAGTGAGAATTCATGATTAAATTTCAAGTCAAGGAAACATTTATTGCTTGGTATTCCTTTGGTCAATATGTATGCCATTTGACGAATTGAGCAGACACACAGGAAGTTCTTGTTGATAAACTTCTTGTTTGGGATGTTGGCCCTTAGTACATTGATTAAAAGATATGCCCAACAAGGGTAGGAACAAGAGAATGTGTCTAGTTTTAAGAGAGATGTAACAAGAGGGCACCTCATCACTGTGTTTTCTTCTTTGTAGGGATTCTTCTTGTATGGGTTGTCATCTCTTAGAGTGTAGGTTTTTCCCACAAGGTCAAGTCAAGCTTAAGGAAGTTGTGGGTTGTTTTCAACATATGCATCAAGAAGGCACCTCTCCAACTACAATTGGTTTTGATTCTATGCACAATTACTAGCTTTCTACACTGAATGTTGTCTTGGAATGCACTAATTATAGGAAATGCTCAACACGACCACCATGGGAAGGAAGCTTGGCCTATTTTCAAGAGATATAAAGTGAGACCTCTTTCTACATGCAGTCACCTATGTTAGTAGTAGCATGAAAACTTGGGCATTGTGAAAGATGTTGCCATGGGTAAGTGATTTCATGATGAGAATTCCAGATAGGGGCTTTGAAAGAAGTATGTCTTGCTTTGTGATGCTTCTACTGATGTGTAAGTATAAGACACATTCACTTAAGCAAAAAATGTTTATGATGAGCTTCCTATCCTGAATGTTTTGTCCTGGAACATAGTATTTTCAAGATATGCTCAAATTGGCATGTTTTCAAGAAAGAGTATGAAGAAAAGTGCATCATCTACTCCATTAGAGTTGTGATGCCTAATGATACATCAACTAAATGGATGAGAACATTCAAAATAAATGCTCAAGTCTTGAACCTAAGGCCTGGTATAAGGGAAAAATCCCAGTAGGAAAAAAGTTCCTTTGGGATACACGCATTATTGGGGTACTTATTCGCATGGGATATATTAATAAAGTACTCAAGGAATTATTTGCTGATGGATATGGAATTATAAAAGCAGCACATATGAAAGGGTAGCATGATGGAACATTGGTTTGCCTTTGTAGTCCACTCAAGGTGCAATATAGATGGAAGAAAAAAAGAATGTCCAATACATATGTCCAATAATGGGACATTCTATTTATGCATGCACAAAAATTCATGGAAACAATGTGTTGTGCAAGAAAGATTTTGAGAGGTTCTTCAGAAAGATGGTGTAGCTATAAAAGCATATGACATGGATTTTCAAGCTAGCACCCCTTTAAGAGTGGTTTTCGTTGACAAGGATATGTGCTCTCATCTTACTGTGCATTGTGCGTGATTGTTAGACTCTACAACACTCCACCAATTGTAAGTTAATATACTTTGACTCTTATGCTCATCTCAATGAGCATGAGCAACACAACTTAGATATACTCAACTCTTCCAGTTTGAGCGTAAGCCTAATAACTATGACTCTTAGCACATATTTTAATATGACTTGAAGCTTTGGGACTAATGCTTTGCTCATTTTAAGAATGTTTTTTGCACCTTGGCGACTTGGCTCTTTACATTCTTGAGCTTACTAAAAACATTTCTTCAAGTAAAAGTGAGTTTGGAATCCTCAAAAAGAGGAAAACGTCAGATTCGACCAAATCATCAACTCGACCCCCCGAAATAGTAAAACGCCCAAAATTGGCAAACGAAGGCCCAAATGGGCTCGAAATCAAGCGCTCCAAATAATATCACAAAAAGCACATCAATTCAATCGCCAACCAATTTCATCAATACAATCAAGACTAGGCAATTAAATCGACAAAATTAACGGCAAAATTAGGTCAAAATTTGTTGTAATTGAAGTGTGTCAATCCCTGTTTTGAGCTAAAAAACGCACCAATTAACCATTACACACATCAATTATGCAATCAAAAATTGAATTAATCATGCACTTTTTAGTCACACGCATACTAATAATTGGTAGTTTTTGCCAATCTTTAGGTGCACACCCAAAAGGGTGAATCTTGTTGAAATTGCAATATGAATTCACAAATTATTAGTTGGGCATGACCATAACACAAATCATCACAAATGAAAAATCATTAAGTACACATTGATTTTTAGGTGCACCAACAAGGGCAAAAAAGTGCACACACACCTAAAATTAAGCATAGACACACTCAATTAGAATGCACACACGCTTGAATTTAGTGCACACACACTTGTAATTGACCATTCAACCATGCAATTAACTCAATTAGGTAACCAATTGCAATGTACAATCACTAATTAACAATTGAAACTTGTCAAATTCATTCACCATCGAATGTGAAAAATTTCGGCATTACGACAATGAAAACGAACGATCCAAAAATTTTCAATCCAACATAGCATCAACATTACATTGCATCATGGTGGGATCTTAATTAACACAATTCTACACATCTTTAGGTTCTAGGGAGGTTGAGAATACCACCTTGATTACCTTTCCAATGAAGATCGATTGACGGTTGAATACTCCAATCTTTCGTAGCAAATTAGTAGGTTATCAAAAATTAGTGAAATTAACAAGGGTTAGTGTGAAATTAGTGTGTAAACACACAATTGGCAAGATACTGACAAATTAGGGAATTATGAACACATTGCTTCATGCACACACATCCAAAATCCACAAAAACTTAAACACACAAGTGAAATTAGTGAGGAAACACATTCGATTATGCCACAATTACACTAGCGTAGGCCATCGTCCCCGGCAACCGCGCCAAATGTTGGGGGTATCCATCGTTGCATAGCTCCAATGACCAACAAAATTATCAATCCGGAGGGATGAGTTACCCGGCTAGGGCATGGAAACACTCACACGATTAGTGAGCTAGTCATGGCAACACGAATTGTGACTCTACGAGGTGAGCTTCTCGGCCTATGGAGGAGCTAAGCCACAATGAAGGGCAATCTCCACTTCCACTTCTCTTCACCTCTAATCAACCCAATGACACACACTAACGATTACAAGACGCACACAACACTAATTTTATCATTACACACTAATCGCAAGCACACACACGTAGATCTATCAAGCACCACACTCCAATTAAACCTACATGTACACACAAGCAAGAGAGGGCAATCACACAAGATTAGAGAGGGATTAACCACTAATTAGTTATGATCTAGCTAATCTTAGCATCATAGGCAATCATAAGAAGCATGAGAGAGGCACAGTGAAAGAGAATTAAGCATTGATTAGTATTATCCAAGTCACATGAGCAAGGAGAAGCTCAAGGAATCCATAGCCACACACCTCAAGAGTTCTCATCAATGAGTGCTCTCAACAAATGTGCTTGAGAACCCTAATTTCTTTTACACATTGCCTTATATACCTAGGGTAAAAATATGCAATGTCCGGGTGTCCAAGGCCTTTACGGCTCGACCATTTACTGAATCTGCAACCTAGGCACACTATTGACCTGTTCTTTACAACTTGGAACTCCTATTGAGCCCGTAACACATTAAAATCTTACAATGGCTTGAAATAAATCGAGAATTCACAATACATGACCATTTTGGAAAAACGTGGAAAATATGTAACTCCAATTTTCACCGCTTCTTTGTATTGATCTTCGATGTGCATTTGTACGTCTTCAATCTTTAGCAACTTCTGTTAACTGACGTTGAGTCAGTTAACAAGTGGCTCATGCACAAGGCAACAAAATAGCACCTTATCAATGACGACTTGTACTGCAAGGGTAAGGATCAAATCCTTAGGCGAGTACCTCTCTCTGAAAAGAATACCGAAATAATTTCAAGTTGCCATGATTGTGTTTGTGGAGGACACTTTAACGGGTTTGTATGGCCTAGTTTACAGAGAGATGTGCATCACTAGCGCAAAACATGCAAAGAGTGTCAGAGGAATGGTGATCAGAGACTCACATACGAGCCACAAACTCCTAATCTCTTATGGACCATTTGAGAAATGGGAAATTGATGCCATTGGGCCTTTGTCATGGACCCAATCAAGTAAATTGTATATCAACATCGGTGTGGACTACATGACCAGGGGGGCCAAAGCAGTTGCTACCACCCCGATTACAACTTAGGAAGTGGCTAAGTTTGTATTTGAAAACATTTGTTGCCGTTTTGACACTCCTCTTGAAATAATTTCTATGTTCAAGGGACAAGGTTTTAGAGGAGACCTAGTAGGAGAGCTGATGGAGAAGTTGGGCATCTCACGACGACACTTAACTCCATACTACCCACAATGCAATGGTTTGGTGGAAAAGGTAAATGGTATGACCTGCAAGATCATCACTAAACAGGTAAACCATTACAAAAGTGATTGGAACACGCATCTTATAGCTACACTTTGGGCTAATCGCACTTCATTTCACACATCCCTTGGATTCACACCATATCACTTGGTGTATGGTAAGGAGTCCATTTTACCCATTGAAGTACAATTGGCTAGTCTCATGGTGCTAGTTAGGCAGATAAAATTCCCTAATGCTCATCTTCACAACTACATTCTTGATCTAGAGAGACTTCAACTAGACAGAGAAGATGCTATCAACTATTATGCAACACAAGTAAAGCGATGTTGACTTACCTTCTTGAACAAGGGACTTAAGGAAAAAGGTCTCAAGAAAGGTTTTTTGGTTCTAAGATATGACAACAAATTTCACACTGTGATGAATCCAGGTATTGTACATGTGGGACTATTCAAAGGATACTAAAGTCAATTTTAGAATCTTTCATACCTTCATCTTCGAGTGCAAGTGATTTTCAAATGTGTCTAGACGACATGAGAATGGGATCTACATGGTGGACTCTAGTGTGTGTATCACACGGGGAGGTATGACAGCTTAGTATTGCCATATGAACCTCATATGCTTCATTCAACTAGGGTCGACAAGTGGAAGGTCGATGAATGACAATGTGCTTTGCGTGGGCATACCCTCATTATGGAAGAGACAATTTAGGGTTGCACATTAATGGACATATTATATATGCCTTATATGGGGGTCCTTAATATTAAACCTATGAATTGCTGTGACATCACCCTATTGTTTGGACGAGGCAAGTATCAATGGAGCTGTGAAAGGTAGCAGAGATACCCTCGAAGAGGAGAATACGCAACCCACTTTATAAACACCACATAAGGAGCGCATACCCGATAGGCTACGGGACATGATCCTCCCCCTATTGAGGTTGATGAAAATGGTGTTTCCATTTTTCTCCAAATTTTCCTTATAAGTAGATAAATTAAAGGAAATGGGGTTTTCTATTGGGGTGATCCTAATAAGGTATTAGTGATCAGACCGGCCTATATGGACACTCATTTAAAGGAAAATGGGACACGATTTGCTATTGGTGAGATGCGCACATATTCATCGCATCAGCTAGAGATTGAGACTGGCAGGTTTAGGAGACTACTAGCAGCAGAAGCCAAGATATGCAACATATGCCATACAAAGCCAGAGATAGAGTTGCATTAATTATACATGTCAACGGAGAGTGTATTACGAGATACGGGGTCACTTCCACTATCTATTCAGAGAAGGCTTCAGACCCTTGTCCATAGCCATGAGCTATCAAGACTAGAGATATCTTCGACTGTATATACTTGAGTTACACAGACACGGAGATAGTTTACTAAGGAGATAAGGATAGAGACAATCCCAGAGACAGATTATCGATCTCTTTACACCAGACACTGGACACATAGAAGATCAACCACCATTGGAACGCCCAGTTAAAACTCACACCCATGGTACTCTCATTGACCAAGCATTGGATCTAGGGAGATCGAGACGCCCATGATTCAGGGCAGGAGCTTCACAAAATCTCATATGTTTTTTTGTACTCACACATGGTATCAGAGTCATCACTATGTAACATGTTGGTCTCATAGGTCATTTTGGCATTTTGAAGACGTTTATATATCATTCCATTTCTCTCTCTCTCTCTCTCTCTCTCTCTCTCTCCTCTCTCTCTCTCTCTCTCTCTCTCACTAGACATATTATATTATATTTTTGTACCCAGACATTGGATTTGTATCAATTTGGTCTCATTTTGGCCTTTTGAATACGCTTAATAGAATATTTTTTCTCATTTCTCTCTCTCTCTCTCTCTCTCTCTCTCTCTCTCTCTCTCTCTCTCTCTCTCTCTCTCTCTCTCTCTCTCTCTCTCTCTCTCTCTCTCTCTCTCTCTCTCTCCCCCCCCCCCAACATTTCATTTCTTGGAGTGGTGGGACGCAAAGCAACGTCCTTATTGGCCAGCAAGAAGAATATATAAGCACAGCATGTTAATTAGGCGCTAATTAACCATTCTCTCTCGCGAAGAAGAAGACAAAGAACAGTACTACGTCTGCATCTAGACCGTTTAGCCCGCCGTCTTCGTGGAGGCATCTCCGTCGATCAGGTGGCGGGAGACTCACTTCTTTCTCGTTGCTTCGGTGGAGGCTCTTGAGTTCTCCTTTGAGAAGGAGATGCGTCATCAAAGAGCAAATTTCTGAGCCCTTCATATGGATCCTCTTCTTCTTCTTCCCAAATCGGAGAGAGACCTCTTTTGGACGTCTTGCAAGGAGGCTTCCTAGATGTTCTCACGTCATGGTGGGGAGCTTGGAGAATCCCATGAGCGTGAAGCTGGCCCATGGCTAGTGGCCCATGGCTAGGCCCATGGTTTATTGAAGCCTAGAAACAAGATAGTTAACAAGCATTGGGGCATCATTAGTAGCTTGCTCATTAGCAAAATCAAAGTTATCAACATTAAGTTCACTCTCTTTACTATTGTCAGCCATTCTAACAACTCTAGGTGTAAACTTTTTAGGTGTACTTTGGCACTTCAAGCCCTAGTTGCTACTCCTCTTTACCCCTTTAGAAAAACCACCCAAGCTAATGTACTCGTGGCTCAAATACCATTAGTTGCAAGGAATAGAAGAGAGGGTCGTTCAACACCAAAACAGCACCGGCTCCTGTCAAGCTTCTAATAGCTCAATAGTGGGTAAGCTATAGGCAAGCCCCCGTAGGACTCCACTATTAAGACCATAGCTCTCGACGGTGATGCCGCGTTAACTGCACAAAGGCAGGCACACTGCAAGGCTGAAAAATCCCTAGTCTACTTACTCACATGCAACTAATAGTACCAACCATTTATAGCTAGCTTGAGGACCTTCCTTCTTGAGAAAGAAAAGAAAAACCTTGTGCTCTGATACCACTGTAACATTTAATGGTCTAGTAACTTGTGTGTATTGGAGAATAGCATGAACATAGTGAGCATTTGATCATTAGAATAGATTCCTAATGAGAATAACAAGAGTGCTTGGGTGGAGAGAGCAACAAAGAGTATAACACCTAGTTAGATAGCATGAACAATACTTCAAAAGATAGAGAAATCAAGCAATTGACAACAGTTGAGGATTGGATTTGCATGGAGCCAGTCCCCCCTCCAAAAGGCTCTATATTATGGTTTCTCCCATCAAGAGAGACATTTTACAATACAATTCTTTGTGTTCCTTCAATACTAGCTAGTGCAATGAAGATGGAAACTTCATGCACTAAACAAAACACTTATCAAACACAACATCAATTCCCTCACGGTCTCGTACCCAAGACCTCACACACCTTCGAAGATGGTAAGAGCTAGCGGGGTCTGAGAGTAGATTGAGAGGAAGAAGGAGTATTCTTACAAGAAAGATATACATCTCCTCACATAATCACTCGTATTAGCATAGCTTAGCTTAGTAATTAGCATGGTAGAGGAGATGAGCATGCATTGAAGCTTGGCTCTTGGTTGGATTTGCATCACAAAGCCAAGAGTTGTTGGTGTAGGCCTCCCTTCTCACAAGCTTGGAGTAGGTGGTAAGCTTTCCATTAAAGCTTGAGAAGGAGAGAGAGAGTCTTCTTGCTTCACACATTAATTGTGTGGGTGTGTGTGTGATAATGCCTTGCCAAAAATCAATCTCCCTCTCTCTCTTGGTCGACCTTCTTGCTATTTGCTCATCCTCACACCTCATTGGACCTCCCAAGTCCTATAGCCAATGGAAATTAAGCAGCATAAGTGATAGTCTTTTGCCATGTGTCCCCCTTTTCCCTTTTGTGAGAGCTTTAGGTAATTACTTAATTCAACTAAACTCTCATTGGACCCCTTTGCCTCCTGGCCAATAGGAATCCAGCAAGCCATTGGGCTGTTGAATGCTCATTGGAACCCTTGGGAGACTGTCCAATAGTCTTCTAGAGAGCTTAATTCTAATTGGTTCTTTTAGTAAGTGTTTTTAAATTAATTAAACTAGATTTACTCTAGCCTAATTCTCATTGATCCACCTCCAAGGACATCCAATAGGAATTGAGTACATCTTGTGGGCATCTAGGCTAGGGAGCTGACATGTGTCCCTCATTCCGTTTGTGTAAAGGGAGCTTGTGTATGTGTGAGTTTCTCTCTCATCTCCTACTTCTAGTCCTCCCCCCCTCCTATGTAGGGATGGTTAAAGACTTTTGGGACACACAACAAGCATTCAATTTCCCTAGGCTTTTGACCTTTGGACACAACCTTTGAATTTGGGAACCTTAGCATTTTGGAAGTCTTAACACTAGACTTGTAATGAGCCACAAAACTGGCTGAAGCCACAAAAATGGCTCACATCAGGATTCTAGTAAATGAAACATAACTTTTGTATATGACATCAAAATTTCATGAAACACTTAATTATGAGTTCAAGATATGAAAAAGGTTTCTAGATACACAATTTACACGAAAAGCTCAAAAATAAAAAAATTACTTTTCTAAAATTAGTAAATTTTACGTAAAACTGTACTTCAACACTTTACTTGGAGAAGTAAAAAATGTCGGAAAAATCTTTGTATATGGGTTAAAAAAAGCTTGGTACATCTATCACATACCTATTGAGGGATTTTTCAAAGGAGTTTGGGCCTACTAACTAAAGATTTGATTTGCTTTGAGAAGAAATTAACAGAAAATTTTTGTCCATCTGCACAAATTAGTTGTAGAAGATAGCAATGAAAAGACACCTTTAGACCTTCATTTAGCTCAGTACTATTTTTTATCAACTTATATTGAGTGTTGATCATAACTCCCTGAAACCTCTGTGGGTCAAAGGGGTGATATTTTTGTACGTACATGCCAGTACATTGACGAGCGTTGAACCACCATGAACACAAATTATGATGAAACCAAGTATTGTACATGTGGGACTATTGAAAGGATACTAAAGGTCGATTTTAGAATCTTTCATACCTTCATCTTCGAGTGCAAGTGATTTGCAAATGTGTGTAGACAACATGAAAATGGGCTCTATATGGTGGACTCTAGTGCATGTGTATCACACAGGGAGGTAGGACAGCTTAATATTGCCATATGAACCTCATATGCTTCATTCAACTAGGGTCGATAAGTTAAAGGTCGATGAATGGCAATGTGCTTTGCGTGGGCATACCCTCATTATGGAAGAAACAATTTAGGGTTGCACATTAATGACCTATGAATTGCTGTGACATCACCCTATTGTTTGGACGAGGCAAGCAGAGACATGGGATTTGTATCAGTTTGGTCTCATTTTGGCCTTTTGAAGACGATTAATAGAACATTTTATCTCTCTCTCTCTCTCTCTCTCTCTCTCTCTCTCCCCAACATTTCATTTCTTGGAGTGGTTGGGACGCAAAGCAAGAAGAATATATAAGCACAGCATGTTAATTAGGCGCTCGAAGAAGAAGACGAAGAACAGTACTACATCGATCGATGGCCGTGGACCTCTACAGCCAGTTTCTCATGTCGATGGTAGCCAGCTCCCCGCCCTCCTCGACTGCGCCAGCATGGACATCAATAGTACCTAATTGCGGGGCCGCGCCACGGCCTGCTTGGAGAGCCTCTGCCACTGCCTCAGCTTGTACAGCAGGGTCGACAGGTCATCATGATATGGAGCTGTTATATCAAGTTCTTAGACCCGATTCGGGCTCGATTGAGATGATGAGCAGGGCATCTGCCCTCACATTCTTCAAGGCGCTCACCGTCCCCATTCCCTGCAACCGATGCTTCAGCACCGACACCCGATTTCGATACTTCAACAACTGCTCCACCTCGACCACCCTCCAGCCGCGCTATCGCTGCAATAACACAGCTTGTCCCATCAAGGAGTTCACTTGGAATGGCAATGGCAAACCTCGGGGGCCATACAGTCCCAGATCAAATCGAGATCGTACAAATACTGGCCCGGTACGTCGTAAAGCTGGCATTGACGTCGTCGTCGACATGTCGCCCAATGTGGTTGCGAAATCGGCTGCATCTGCCGCCGCACCAGAATGCAAGAAGAGGAGATTATTGCATCATGATTCATGTGCCATGAGCAACAACTTAAGTACATTCACCATGGGCGACATTGAGCTCTCAGCTCGTAATATGGCAAAGGACCAAGCATTTATGACAGAGCTTGCTGCAGGTGCCGGCCATCATGGGTCTATAATTAGTACGGCCACTAATAATAGTTATATGCAGAGCAACAATATTGTGGAGCGCGAGTCTGCCGGCCCGGCCTCCTCGACCGAGTATATAAATGATAGCATGGTGGCGGAGGGGAGGTTAAATATTGAGGACAATCTTTATATTGACTGGAGTAGCTTCCAGAATATTATGCAGGAAGATATCGGAGAAATCGACGTGCAAGAGCTGGATGCCATACTCGCGACGACAATCGGAGCTGATGTAGGCGCTGTGCCTGAAGCGAACATTCATCAGCTTGAACATCCTGCAGGAGGCAAGTATATGCAGGTCGATGATATTGTAGATGATGAGGACATGGCATTCGCAAGCATGCTTGAGGGTTTTCTCGACGGCTGATCGACTGCGGAAACTGAATATCATGAGGATCGGCTAGCACTTCACAATAATTTGCTTGCTCATCTAATTGTCAACTGCAAGCACTGCAGAAACTAGAAACACAAATTACGATATGACCAAGCATGACGGTACGCAAGACGTCGTATCAGAAAATTAAAGGAGTGTCCATAATGATGTGTCATTTGGATCTGGGCTCCTAATTAATTACATTAAGATGTCTGCAATACATTGAGACCTGCATGCAGGAGTTTAAATTCTTTGTATTCATGAAGGCCTCCAGAAAGATAAAACGGGCATGATCAGCTGATCTGTATTATGACATTCCTTTTTTAACAAAGAAAGAGCCATTTTTGCCGTGGATGTAGGCAGCATGATGCTGCCGAACCACGTAAATCCGTGTGTCTTGATGGTTAATAATGCTGGCTATATTACGTGGATCGGATAAGCTGTTTTCTATATATCTAGTGTGACGAAAGCGAGCGCGTGTGTGTGCATTTTCATGTGTATAAATGCCTATCTGGGTATAAGCTGATCATCAATATCATATCAGTTATAATATATATCTGACTGGTAATGATCTGTATATTAATTGTAGCTATATTATTATATATCTGATTGCCATAAATTTGCATTCCTGATCCATATTCCTCATTAACCCTGCATGCAGACTGCCCTATATAAAGCTGCTAGCTGAATGGAATCTCAAGAGATGCCATCCTTCACTATATTAGAGAGATTTGGGGCAGCGGCCTTAATATTAATCCTTGATCTCAAAAGATGCCTCAGCTGATCAGATGAATATATGTTATGACACGCTGCCCATGAGAACTGCTTTGTATGCATGCAGGTGTGGGCGGGCGCCCAATTGCTAATTTCTGTCTGAAGTAGCTAGTAAGTAGTCAATATATTCACCCAGCGCCTAATTCTATTGAAAATTCTAAGGTTTTACTACCTCGCTACCGCGCTCTCTAAGTGTGCCATTTCCCTCCTTCGCAACAGGTCTCGAGTTCAACTCTCGTGGGATAGATCTTTTAGGTCTCTAATCCTGCGACGTTAAAATCCTCCTCCTCATCTTCTTCTTCTTCTCTATCCCTTCAGGGCAAATAGGAATTCATTGATGTCAGAGATCTCATGACCCATTTGCTTGCTTGCCTGCATAATACATAATACATAATAGACATCTTGTCTACGTTCAAAATTTACACCTCTCCTTTAGATTTGGGCAATATATACTTGTCTTCCATGTCACTTTGCTAATTTTCCCATGACCTGTATCATAGGAAGGAATCTTTGAATCGTTGAAGACAAAATTACCCATATTGAGCATCAACAATTGGATCGGAGACTGTCCCATGCAAGTGGTTCTTTTTTTTCCTCCTTCCCTCCAGAGACTCTTCATGTGCTTGGTGCTACACCTCGGTCTCTGTATTTGCCTCTCAATTGATTTTTTCTAAATATGAGTAGATGCTTGTAGCATATTCTTTTTCTCCTTTCAGAGAGGTTTGAAGCTATTCCTTATCTTCTTGCAGGATGTTGACTTGCTGCTCTAGCTAGCCGCTCTATCTCATGGTTGGTTTTCTGGCATCCTCAAAATCCTTGGATCCACAGCCATGTGATCACCCTCTTGCATCCATTAGGAAGGGAATGGGGTATAGAAGGCAGGCATCTTTATAATTTGCCATGGGATTAAACATGAGATTAAGGAATGAGCAAATGGGGGACTGCCATGTGGACTGAAATGGTGGGTGTGGCAGCCTCTAAAACTGAGTGGTCAAACCTATAGGTCTAGAGGTGGAGGGGTCTTTTCTTTATTAATAAAATGAGAAAAATAAGAGAATTTGAACCTTTTCCCATAAATCTTGGGTAAAAACCCACTCTTTCTCTCTCTAGAGGCCGTTGACTCCCCCCGCTCCCTTCCTAAAAAGGGGTCTTTCAAAAGACGTGCTGACATTCTCTCTCTCCTCTTCACTCTCTCTAAGGCTGCTACATCTACTCTCTCTCTCTCTCTCTCTCCCCTTTTGCTATGAGACCTATATCTCCTTCTTCAAGCCCACTTTTCCCTCTAAACACCTCTTGCAATAGAGGTTTGAAACCTCCCTTCTCCATTGAGCACTCAGCCTTACCTTCACACCTCTACAGAAAGTTGTAGGTCTACAACATTGGATAATTCTATGGTATCTTTATCAACACCTCGCCTTTCCATTTATCACTCAGTTTCACATTCACACCTCTATGGAAAGCTGCAGATCTGCAACACCATTGTGTTACCATATACATGTGGTAGTGATGTGTGTGAACACACTAAGACCGCTGGAGCATTTTTTTCCTGTATAGGAGGTTTTCCCCCCCCGAGCATTGTATATACGCCCATCACTCTAGGGCTATCGATCTTTCCATTGCACACTAAGTAACACACTCTCTATTGCATGCCTTGAGCTTCCTTCGTCTTCTCCAAGTTGTGTGCGTTTCTGTGCAACCCTAATTCCAACAATTGGTATCAGAGCAGGTTGTGTCCTCTTGGGCTCAATCGCCAGCAGCCCCGTCACACGCCTTCTCACTTTCTCCAATTTCTGTGAGCTTTGGCGAGCGTGCTCAGATTTCTGATTCGGGCTCATTTCGGCCTCTGTTCCACTACAGGCAGTACTCCACAGTCTATTTCGTCATTTTGTCCAAAAATTTTGTCAGTGCCGTTTTCTGCATAACATGTGCCTTACAGTTTACTACCGCTTGTGCTATATAGCACTTGTTGGTCCCGCTTTATTTCTCCTCTTTTGGGGCAGATTTCACATCAAGTGCATCATTTACCATGGCTAACAACAACACAGATGTGTTCAAGATGTTTGCTGCTCATGACAGATTGGATGGGGCCTATGTGGGCTTACATGATGCAACATGTTCTTGTGTCAAAGGGCGTCTGGAATATTGTGCAGGGCATTGATGTACGTCCTAGTCTTGAGGATGCAGGCGATGTTGAGGATGTTGCAGGTTTGGCTGCAAGAATTGCTGCTATTAGAGTTTTTTTGCCTACGGCACAACAATCTCGTTGGGATATAAAGGATCCGCAGGCTCATGGATTGATTGCATTCTCTGTGAAGTGCACCATTGTTCCTCACATTCGTTCAACAAAATCTGCAAAACAGGCTTGGGATATTTTGGCTGGCCTTTATGCAAGTCGCAATGAGGCTAAAATTGCTTTGCTGTATAAAGAGATGAAGTCGAAGATTATGCATGAGGAAGATGATATGGACACTTCCCTTGCTAGTGTCAAGGATATCAATGAGCAACTTATTTCTGCAGGTGAAGTCATGTCAGACAGTTCGTTGTGCAGACTGTTCTTGATGCCTTGCCAGATTCTTACCAAACTTTTGCTAGTACCTGGAGACTTATGACCCAAGGAAATCCTGAAGTTGTCAAGTTTGATGCATTATGCACATTGTTGTTGCAAGAGTCACTTTCCAGAAAAAACTAGACTAGACAGCGTGCAGTTGAACAGGATTTTATTGCTTCTCAAAGAAAGGGTGGTCACAGTAATGCAGCCACTTCTTATGGTTCTGCTGCGAGTGGCAAAACTTCTGTTCCCAATGCTTCTGCTGGCAGCACTTTGTCTGGCAATTCTGGTGATAAGGACAAAAAAAGATGCGTTGTTATTATTGTAAAGCTAATGATCACTTGATCAAGCAGTGTCCTAAGTTGAAGGCTGAAGAGGCTAAGAAGAAAGAGAGTGTTTCCACTCCAAATACTGGTTCCACTACAAATGCAGCCATTGTTGAGTCTTCTGTAAAGGAGACTGTGATGTTGATGTCGATGCAGAATGGGATTTTAGTGCAGAGTGCACTTATAATCATGATGTCCATGATGCATGCTTGTCAATTGCTGCAGATTCACATGTGTGGTATTTCGACAGCGTGCTACAAAGCACATTACCTCACATTGTGAATTGTTCACCTCTTGTGAGTCTGTCCCTCATGGGAATTGAATCACTTGTGCCAACAATGCCTCTTATCCGGTTCAGGGATTGGAAAGATTGTGCTTACTGCTGCAAATGGCAGTTCTTTCACACTTGTTGATGCACTTTATGTACCAAGGATCAAGAAGAATCTTTTGACTGTATCCGCACTTGCTAGACTTGGACTTGTAGTCAAATTTGTGGATGACAGATCTACAATTCATGATCTCAGTTTTGGTGAAGAAATTGTTGCATCTGGCCTTTTGTGTCGTGGGCTGTATAAGCTCACTTTGTATGACAAGTGTGGACAAAATTTTGCAAATGCAATTGCAAATTCAAAGGCTATTTTAGATGCAAAACTTTGGTATACACGTTTTGGGGCATCTGAATTTTACCAATTTGCTGTGTTTGCAAAAATTTGATATGGTTTCTTTTTTGCCGCCTCTCGAAGCACCTATCAAAAATGTTTGTGAAGACTGTGTTCTGGGTAAAATGCATCATTCTAAGTTTTCAAAGGATGGTTCAGTTAGGGCCACATGCAGGTTGCAGCTTGTGCATAGTGATGTTTGTGGGCCCATGCAAACTCCGTCCTTGGGCAATTACCTATACTTCATGACTTTCATTGATGATTACTCCACGCATGCATGGGTATTGTCCACGCATGCTGCCGAACCACGTAAATCCGTGTGTCTTGATGGTTAATAATGCTGGCTATACGTGGATCGGATAAGCGAGCGCGTGTGTGTGCATTTTCATGTGTATAAATGCCTATCAGTTATAATTGTTATCTGACTGGTAATGATCTGTATATTAATTGTAGCTATATTATTATATACCTGATTTCCATAAATTTGCATTCCTGATCCATATTCCTCATTAACCCTGCATGCAGACTGCCCTATATAAAGCTGCTAGCTGAATGGAATCTCAAGAGATGCCCAATTGCTAATTTCTGTCTGAAGTAGCTAGTAAGTAGTCAATATATTCACCCAGCGCCTAATTCTATTGAAAATCCTAATCTCTAGGAGAGAAAAACTTGAGAGGATCAAAGGTTTTACTACCTCGCTACCGCGCTCTCTAAGTGTGCCATTTCCCCTCCTTCGCAACAGGTCTTGAGTTCAACTCTCGTGGGATAGATCTTTTAGGTCTCTAATCCTGCGACGTTAAAATCCTCCTCCTCCTCTCTTCTTCTTCTTCTCTATCCTTCAGGGAAAATAGGAATTCATTGATGTCAGAGATCTCATGACCCATTTGCTTGCTTGCCTGCATAATACATAATACATAATAGACATCTTGTCTACGTTCAAAATTTACACCTCTCCTTTAGATTTGGGCAATATATACTTGTCTTCCATGTCACTTTGCTAATTTTCCCATGACCTGTATCATAGGAAGGAATCTTTGAATCGGTTGAAGACAAAATTACCCATATTGAGCATCAACAATTGGATCGGAGACTGTCCCATGCAAGTGTTCTTTTTTTTTCCTCCTTCCTCCAGAGACTCTTCATGTGCTTGGTGCTACACTCGTCTCTGTATTGCCTCTCAATTGATTTTTTCTAATATGAGTAGATGCTTGTAGCATATTCTTTTTCTCCTTTCAGAGAGGTTTGAAGCTATTCCTTATCTTCTTGCAGGATGTTGACTTGCTGCCTAGCTAGCCGCTCTATCTCATGGTTGGTTTCCAATGATTTTGAAGAACCAGAAAACCAACCATGAGATAGAGCGGCTAGCTAGAGCAGCAAGTCAACATCCTGCAAAAGATAAGAAAGCTTCAACCTCTCTGAAAGGAGAAAAAGAATATGCTACAAGCATCTACTCATATTTAGAAAAAATCAATTGAAGGCAAATACAGAGACCGAGGTGTAGCACCAAGCACATGAAGAGTCTCTGGAGGAAGGAGGAAAAAAAAGAACCACTTGCATGGGACACCCTCCGATCCAATTGTTTGATGCTCATATGGGTAATTTTGTCTTCAACCGATTCAAAGATTCCCTTCTTCTATGATACAGGTCATGGAAAATTAGCAAAGTGACATGGAAGACAAGTATATATTGCCCAAATCTAAAGGAGAGGTGTAAATTTTGAACGTAGACAAGATGTCTATTATGTATTATGTATTATGCAGGCAAGCAAGCAAATGGGTCATGAGATCTCTGACATCAATGAATTCCTATTTTCCGAAGGGATAGAGAAGAGAAGAAGAGAGGAGGAGGATTTTAACGTCGCAGGATTAGAGACCTAAAAGATCTATCCCACGAGAGTTGAACTCAAGACCTGTTGCGAAGGAGGGAAATGGCACACTTAGAGAGCGCGGTAGCGAGGTAGTAAAACCTTTGATCCTCTCAAGTTTTTCTCTCCTAGAGATTAGGATTTTCAATAGAATTAGGCGCTGGTGAATATATTGACTACTTACTAGCTACTTCAGACAGAAATTAGCAATTGGGCATCTCTTGAGATTCCATTCAGCTAGCAGCTTTATATAGGGCAGTCTGCATGCAGGGTTAATGAGGAATATGGATCAGGAATGCAAATTTATGGAAATCAGGTATATAATAATATAGCTACAATTAATATACAGATCATTACCAGTCAGATAACAATTATAACTGATAGGCATTTATACACATGAAAATGCACACACACGCGCTCGCTTATCCGATCCACGTATAGCCAGCATTATTAACCATCAAGACACACGGATTTACGTGGTTCGGCAGCATGCGTGGACAATACCCATGCATGCGTGGAGTAATCATCAATGAAAGTCATGAAGTATAGGTAATTGCCCAAGGACGGAGTTTGCATGGGCCCACAAACATCACTATGCACAAGCTGCAACCTGCATGTGGCCCTAACTGAACCATCCTTTGAAAACTTAGAATGATGCATTTTACCCAGAACACAGTCTTCACAAACATTTTTGATAGGTGCTTCGAGAGGCGGCAAAAAAAAACCATATCAAATTTTGCAAACACAGCAAATTGGTAAAATTCAGATGCCCAAAACGTGTATACCAAAGTTTTGCATCTAAAATAGCCTTTGAATTTGCAATTGCATTTGCAAAATTTTGTCCACACTTGTCATACAAAGTGAGCTTATACAGCCCACGACACAAAAGGCCAGATGCAACAATTTCTTCACCAAAACTGAGATCATGAATTGTAGATCTGTCATCCACAAATTTGACTACAAGTCCAAGTCTAGCAAGTGCGGATACAGTCAAAAGATTCTTCTTGATCCTTGGTACATAAAGTGCATCAACAAGTGTGAAAGAACTGCCATTTGCAGCAGTAAGCACAATCTTTCCAATCCCTGAACCGGATAAGAGGCATTGTTGGCACAAGTGATTCAATTCCCATGAGGGACAGACTCACAAGAGGTGAACAATTCACAATGTGAGGTAATGTGCTTTGTAGCACCGCTGTCGAAATACCACACATGTGAATCTGCAGCAATTGACAAGCATGCATCATGGACATCATGATTATAAGTGCACTCTGCACTAAAATCCCATTCTGCATCGACATCAACATCACAGTCTCCTTTTACAGAAGACTCAACAATGGCTGCATTTGTAGTGGAACCAGTATTTGGAGTGGAACCACTCTCTTTCTTCTTAGCCTCTTCAGCCTTCAACTTAGGACACTGCTTGATCAAGTGATCATTAGCTTTACAATAATAACAACGCATCTTCTTTTTGTCCTTATCACCAGAATTGCCAGACAAAGTGCTGCCAGCAGAAGCATTGGGAACAGAAGTTTTGCCACTCGCAGCAGAACCATAAGAAGTGGCTGCATTACTGTGACCACCCTTTCTTTGAGAAGCAATAAAATCCTGTTCAACTGCACGCTGTCTAGTCTAGTTTTTTCTGGAAAGTGACTCTTGCAACAACAATGTGCATAATGCATCAAACTTGACAACTTCAGGATTTCCTTGGGTCATAAGTCTCCAGGTACTAGCAAAAGTTTGGTAAGAATCTGGCATGGCATCAAGAACAGTCTGCAAACGAAACTGTCTGGACATGACTTCACCTGAGAAATAAGTTGCTCATTGATATCCTTTGACCACTAGCAAGGGAAGTGTCCATATCATCTTTCCTCATGCATAATCTTCGACTTCATCTCTTTATACAGCAAAGCAATTTTAGCCTCATTGCGACTTGCATAAAGGCCAGCCAAAATATCCCAAGCCTGTTTTGCAGATTTTGTTGAACGAATGTGAGGAACAATGGTGCACTTCACAGAGAATGCAATCAATCCATGAGCCTGCGGATCCTTTATATCCCAACGAGATTGTTGTGCCGTAGGCAAAAAAAACTCTAATAGCAGCAATTCTTGCAGCCAAACCTGCAACATCCTAACATCGCCTGCATCCTCAAGACTAGGACGTACATCAATGCCTGCACAATATTCCAGACGCCCTTTGACACAAGAACATGTTGCATCATGTAAGCCCACATAGGCCCCATCCAATCTGTCATGAGCAGCAAACATCTTGAACACATCTGTGTTGTTGTTAGCCATGGTAAATGATGCACTTGATGTGAAATCTGCCCAAAAGAGGAGAAATAAAGCGGGACAACAAGTGCTATATAGCACAAGCGGTAGTAAACTGTAAGGCACATGTTATGCAGAAAACGGCACTGACAAAATTTTTGGACAAAATGACGAAATAGACTGTGGAGTACTGCCTGTAGTGGAACAGAGGCCGAAATGAGCCCGAATCAGAAATCTGAGCACGCTCGCCAAAGCTCACAGAAATTGGAGAAAGTGAGAAGGCGTGTGACGGGGCTGCTGGCGATTGAGCCCAAGAGGACACAACCTGCTCTGATACCAATTGTTGGAATTAGGGTTGCACAGAAACGCACACAACTTGGAGAAGACGAAGAAGCTCAAGGCATGCAATAGAGAGTGTGTTACTTAGTGTGCAATGGAAAGATCGATAGCCCTAGAGTGATGGGCGTATATACAATGCTCGGGGGGGAAAACCTCCTATACAGGAAAAAAATGCTCCAGCGGTCTTAGTGTGTTCACACACATCACTACCACATGTATATGGTAACACAATGGTGTTGCAGATCTGCAGCTTTCCATAGAGGTGTGAATGTGAAACTGAGTGATAAATGGAAAGGCGAGGTGTTGATAAAGATACCATAGAATTATCCAATGTTGTAGACCTACAACTTTCTGTAGAGGTGTGAAGGTAAGGCTGAGTGCTCAATGGAGAAGGGAGGTTTCAAACCTCTATTGCAAGAGGTGTTTAGAGGGAAAAAGTGGGCTTGAAGAAGGAGATATAGGTCTCATAGCAAAAGGGAGAGAGAGAGAGAGAGAGAGTAGATGTAGCAGCCTTAGAGAGAGTGAAGAGGAGAGAGAGAATGTCAGCACGTCTTTTGAAAGACCCCTTTTTAGGAAGGGAGCGGGGGAGTCAACGGCCTCTAGAGAGAGAAAGAGTGGGTTTTTACCCAAGATTTATGGGAAAAGGTTCAAATTCTCTTATTTTTCTCATTTTATTAATAAAGAAAAGACCCCTCCACCTCTAGACCTATAGGTTTGACCACTCAGTTTTAGAGGCTGCCACACCCACCATTTCAGTCCACATGGCAGTCCCCCATTTGCTCATTCCTTAATCTCATGTTTAATCCCATGGCAAATTATAAAGATGCCTGCCTTCTATACCCCATTCCCTTCCTAATGGATGCAAGAGGGTGATCACATGGCTGTGGATCCAAGGATTTTGAGGATGCCAGAAAACCAACCATGAGATAGAGCGGCTAGCTAGAGCAGCAAGTCAACATCCTGCAAGAAGATAAGGAATAGCTTCAAACCTCTCTGAAAGGAGAAAAAGAATATGCTACAAGCATCTACTCATATTTAGAAAAAATCAATTGAGAGGCAAATACAGAGACCGAGGTGTAGCACCAAGCACATGAAGAGTCTCTGGAGGGAAGGAGGAAAAAAAAGAACCACTTGCATGGGACAGTCTCCGATCCAATTGTTGATGCTCAATATGGGTAATTTTGTCTTCAACCGATTCAAAGATTCCTTCCTATGATACAGGTCATGGGAAAATTAGCAAAGTGACATGGAAGACAAGTATATATTGCCCAAATCTAAAGGAGAGGTGTAAATTTTGAACGTAGACAAGATGTCTATTATGTATTATGTATTATGCAGCAAGCAAGCAAATGGGTCATGAGATCTCTGACATCAATGAATTCCTATTTGCCCTGAAGGGATAGAGAAGAAGAAGAAGATGAGGAGGAGGATTTTAACGTCGCAGGATTAGAGACCTAAAAGATCTATCCCACGAGAGTTGAACTCGAGACCTGTTGCGAAGGAGGGAAATGGCACACTTAGAGAGCGCGGTAGCGAGGTAGTAAAACCTTAGAATTTTCAATAGAATTAGGCGCTGGGTGAATATATTGACTACTTACTAGCTACTTCAGACAGAAATTAGCAATTGGGCGCCCGCCCACACCTGCATGCATACAAAGCAGTTCTCATGGGCAGCGTGTCATAACATATATTCATCTGATCAGCTGAGGCATCTTTTGAGATCAAGGATTAATATTAAGGCCGCTGCCCCAAATCTCTCTAATATAGTGAAGGATGGCATCTCTTGAGATTCCATTCAGCTAGCAGCTTTATATAGGGCAGTCTGCATGCAGGGTTAATGAGGAATATGGATCAGGAATGCAAATTTATGGCAATCAGATATATAATAATATAGCTACAATTAATATACAGATCATTACCAGTCAGATATATATTATAACTGATATGATATTGATGATCAGCTTATACCCAGATAGGCATTTATACACATGAAAATGCACACACACGCGCTCGCTTTCGTCACACTAGATATATAGAAAACAGCTTATCCGATCCACGTAATATAGCCAGCATTATTAACCATCAAGACACACGGATTTACGTGGTTCGGCAGCATCATGCTGCCTACATCCACGGCAAAAATGGCTCTTTCTTTGTTAAAAAAGGAATGTCATAATACAGATCAGCTGATCATGCCCGTTTTATCTTTCTGGAGGCCTTCATGAATACAAAGAATTTAAACTCCTGCATGCAGGTCTCAATGTATTGCAGACATCTTAATGTAATTAATTAGGAGCCCAGATCCAAATGACACATCATTATGGACACTCCTTTAATTTTCTGATACGACGTCTTGCGTACCGTCATGCTTGGTCATATCGTAATTTGTGTTTCTAGTTTCTGCAGTGCTTGCAGTTGACAATTAGATGAGCAAGCAAATTATTGTGAAGTGCTAGCCGATCCTCATGATATTCAGTTTCCGCAGTCGATCAGCCGTCGAGAAAACCCTCAAGCATGCTTGCGAATGCCATGTCCTCATCATCTACAATATCATCGACCTGCATATACTTGCCTCCTGCAGGATGTTCAAGCTGATGAATGTTCGCTTCAGGCACAGCGCCTACATCAGCTCCGATTGTCGTCGCGAGTATGGCATCCAGCTCTTGCACGTCGATTTCTCCGATATCTTCCTGCATAATATTCTGGAAGCTACTCCAGTCAATATAAAGATTGTCCTCAATATTTAACCTCCCCTCCGCCACCATGCTATCATTTATATACTCGGTCGAGGAGGCCGGGCCGGCAGACTCGCGCTCCACAATATTGTTGCTCTGCATATAACTATTATTAGTGGCCGTACTAATTATAGACCCATGATGGCCGGCACCTGCAGCAAGCTCTGTCATAAATGCTTGGTCCTTTGCCATATTACGAGCTGAGAGCTCAATGTCGCCCATGGTGAATGTACTTAAGTTGTTGCTCATGGCACATGAATCATGATGCAATAATCTCCTCTTCTTGCATTCTGGTGCGGCGGCAGATGCAGCCGATTTCGCAACCACATTGGGCGACATGTCGACGACGACGTCAATGCCAGCTTTACGACGTACCGGGCCAGTATTTGTACGATCTCGATTTGATCTGGGACTGTATGGCCCCCGAGGTTTGCCATTGCCATTCCAAGTGAACTCCTTGATGGGACAAGCTGTGTTATTGCAGCGATAGCGCGGCTGGAGGGTGGTCGAGGTGGAGCAGTTGTTGAAGTATCGAAATCGGGTGTCGGTGCTGAAGCATCGGTTGCAGGGAATGGGGACGGTGAGCGCCTTGAAGAATGTGAGGGCAGATGCCCTGCTCATCATCTCAATCGAGCCCGAATCGGGTCTAAGAACTTGATATAACAGCTCCATATCATGATGACCTGTCGACCCTGCTGTACAAGCTGAGGCAGTGGCAGAGGCTCTCCAAGCAGGCCGTGGCGCGGCCCCGCAATTAGGTACTATTGATGTCCATGCTGGCGCAGTCGAGGAGGGCGGGGAGCTGGCTACCATCGACATGAGAAACTGGCTGTAGAGGTCCACGGCCATCGATCGATGTAGTACTGTTCTTCGTCTTCTTCTTCGAGCGCCTAATTAACATGCTGTGCTTATATATTCTTCTTGCTTTGCGTCCCAACCACTCCAAGAAATGAAATGTTGGGGAGAGAGAGAGAGAGAGAGAGAGAGAGAGAGAGATAAAATGTTCTATTAATCGTCTTCAAAAGGCCAAAATGAGACCAAACTGATACAAATCCCATGTCTCTGCTTGCCTCGTCCAAACAATAGGGTGATGTCACAGCAATTCATAGGTCATTAATGTGCAACCCTAAATTGTTTCTTCCATAATGAGGGTATGCCCACGCAAAGCACATTGCCATTCATCGACCTTTAACTTATCGACCCTAGTTGAATGAAGCATATGAGGTTCATATGGCAATATTAAGCTGTCCTACCTCCCTGTGTGATACACATGCACTAGAGTCCACCATATAGAGCCCATTTTCATGTTGTCTACACACATTTGCAAATCACTTGCACTCGAAGATGAAGGTATGAAAGATTCTAAAATCGACCTTTAGTATCCTTTCAATAGTCCCACATGTACAATACTTGGTTTCATCATAATTTGTGTTCATGGTGGTTCAACGCTCGTCAATGTACTGGCATGTACGTACAAAAATATCACCCCTTTGACCCACAGAGGTTTCAGGGAGTTATGATCAACACTCAATATAAGTTGATAAAAAATAGTACTGAGCTAAATGAAGGTCTAAAGGTGTCTTTTCATTGCTATCTTCTACAACTAATTTGTGCAGATGGACAAAAATTTTCTGTTAATTTCTTCTCAAAGCAAATCAAATCTTTAGTTAGTAGGCCCAAACTCCTTTGAAAAATCCCTCAATAGGTATGTGATAGATGTACCAAGCTTTTTTTAACCCATATACAAAGATTTTTCCGACATTTTTTACTTCTCCAAGTAAAGTGTTGAAGTACAGTTTTACGTAAAATTTACTAATTTTAGAAAAGTAATTTTTTTATTTTTGAGCTTTTCGTGTAAATTGTGTATCTAGAAACCTTTTTCATATCTTGAACTCATAATTAAGTGTTTCATGAAATTTTGATGTCATATACAAAAGTTATGTTTCATTTACTAGAATCCTGATGTGAGCCATTTTTGTGGCTTCAGCCAGTTTTGTGGCTCATTACAAGTCTAGTGTTAAGACTTCCAAAATGCTAAGGTTCCCAAATTCAAAGGTTGTGTCCAAAGGTCAAAAGCCTAGGGAAATTGAATGCTTGTTGTGTGTCCCAAAAGTCTTTAACCATCCCTACATAGGAGGGGGGAGGACTAGAAGTAGGAGATGAGAGAGAAACTCACACATACACAAGCTCCCTTTACACAAACGGAATGAGGGACACATGTCAGCTCCCTAGCCTAGATGCCCACAAGATGTACTCAATTCCTATTGGATGTCCTTGGAGGTGGATCAATGAGAATTAGGCTAGAGTAAATCTAGTTTAATTAATTTAAAAAACACTTACTAAAAGAACCAATTAGAATTAAGCTCTCTAGAAGACTATTGGACAGTCTCCCAAGGGTTCCAATGAGCATTCAACAGCCCAATGGCTTGCTGGATTCCTATTGGCCAGGAGGCAAAGGGGTCCAATGAGAGTTTAGTTGAATTAAGTAATTACCTAAAGCTCTCACAAAAGGGAAAAGGGGGACACATGGCAAAAGACTATCACTTATGCTGCTTAATTTCCATTGGCTATAGGACTTGGGAGGTCCAATGAGGTGTGAGGATGAGCAAATAGCAAGAAGGTCGACCAAGAGAGAGAGGGAGATTGATTTTTGGCAAGGCATTATCACACACACACCCACACAATTAATGTGTGAAGCAAGAAGACTCTCTCTCTCCTTCTCAAGCTTTAATGGAAAGCTTACCACCTACTCCAAGCTTGTGAGAAGGGAGGCCTACACCAACAACTCTTGGCTTTGTGATGCAAATCCAACCAAGAGCCAAGCTTCAATGCATGCTCATCTCCTCTACCATGCTAATTACTAAGCTAAGCTATGCTAATACGAGTGATTATGTGAGGAGATGTATATCTTTCTTGTAAGAATACTCCTTCTTCCTCTCAATCTACTCTCAGACCCCGCTAGCTCTTACCATCTTCGAAGGTGTGTGAGGTCTTGGGTACGAGACCGTGAGGGAATTGATGTTGTGTTTGATAAGTGTTTTGTTTAGTGCATGAAGTTTCCATCTTCATTGCACTAGCTAGTATTGAAGGAACACAAAGAATTGTATTGTAAAATGTCTCTCTTGATGGGAGAAACCATAATATAGAGCCTTTTGGAGGGGGGACTGGCTCCATGCAAATCCAATCCTCAACTGTTGTCAATTGCTTGATTTCTCTATCTTTTGAAGTATTGTTCATGCTATCTAACTAGGTGTTATACTCTTTGTTGCTCTCTCCACCCAAGCACTCTTGTTATTCTCATTAGGAATCTATTCTAATGATCAAATGCTCACTATGTTCATGCTATTCTCCAATACACACAAGTTACTAGACCATTAAATGTTACAGTGGTATCAGAGCACAAGGTTTTTCTTTTCTTTCTCAAGAAGGAAGGTCCTCAAGCTAGCTATAAATGGTTGGTACTATTAGTTGCATGTGAGTAAGTAGACTAGGGATTTTTCAGCCTTGCAGTGTGCCTGCCTTTGTGCAGTTAACGCGGCATCACCGTCGAGAGCTATGGTCTTAATAGTGGAGTCCTACGGGGGCTTGCCTATAGCTTACCCACTATTGAGCTATTAGAAGCTTGACAGGAGCCGGTGCTGTTTTGGTGTTGAACGACCCTCTCTTCTATTCCTTGCAACTAATGGTATTTGAGCCACGAGTACATTAGCTTGGGTGGTTTTTCTAAAGGGGTAAAGAGGAGTAGCAACTAGGGCTTGAAGTGCCAAAGTACACCTAAAAAGTTTACACCTAGAGTTGTTAGAATGGCTGACAATAGTAAAGAGAGTGAACTTAATGTTGATAACTTTGATTTTGCTAATGAGCAAGCTACTAATGATGCCCCAATGCTTGTTAACTATCTTGTTTCTAGGCTTCAATAAACCATGGGCCTAGCCATGGGCCACTAGCCATGGGCCAGCTTCACGCTCATGGGATTCTCCAAGCTCCCCACCATGACGTGAGAACATCTAGGAAGCCTCCTTGCAAGACGTCCAAAAGAGGTCTCTCTCCGATTTGGGAAGAAGAAGAAGAGGATCCATATGAAGGGCTCAGAAATTTGCTCTTTGATGACGCATCTCCTTCTCAAAGGAGAACTCAAGAGCCTCCACCGAAGCAACGAGAAAGAAGTGAGTCTCCCGCCACCTGATCGACGGAGATGCCTCCACGAAGACGGCGGGCTAAACGGTCTAGATGCAGACGTAGTACTGTTCTTTGTCTTCTTCTTCGCGAGAGAGAATGGTTAATTAGCGCCTAATTAACATGCTGTGCTTATATATTCTTCTTGCTGGCCAATAAGGACGTTGCTTTGCGTCCCACCACTCCAAGAAATGAAATGTTGGGGGGGAGGGGAGAGAGAGAGAGAGAGAGAGAGAGAGAGAGAGAGAGAGAGAGAGAGAGAGAGAGAGAGAGAGAGAGAGAGAGAGAGAGAGAGAGAGAGAGAGAAATGAGAAAAAATATTCTATTAAGCGTATTCAAAAGGCCAAAATGAGACCAAATTGATACAAATCCAATGTCTGGGTACAAAAATATAATATAATATGTCTAGTGAGAGAGAGAGAGAGAGAGAGAGAGAGAGAGAGAGAGAGAGAGAGAGAGAGAGAGAGAAATGGAATGATATATAAACGTCTTCAAAATGCCAAAATGACCTATGAGACCAACATGTTACATAGTGATGACTCTGATACCATGTGTGAGTACAAAAAAACATATGAGATTTTGTGAAGCTCCTGCCCTGAATCATGGGCGTCTCGATCTCCCTAGATCCAATGCTTGGTCAATGAGAGTACCATGGGTGTGAGTTTTAACTGGGCGTTCCAATGGTGGTTGATCTTCTATGTGTCCAGTGTCTGGTGTAAAGAGATCGATAATCTGTCTCTGGGATTGTCTCTATCCTTATCTCCTTAGTAAACTATCTCCGTGTCTGTGTAACTCAAGTATATACAGTCGAAGATATCTCTAGTCTTGATAGCTCATGGCTATGGACAAGGGTCTGAAGCCTTCTCTGAATAGATAGTGGAAGTGACCCCGTATCTCGTAATACACTCTCCGTTGACATGTATAATTAATGCAACTCTATCTCTGGCTTTGTATGGCATATGTTGCATATCTTGGCTTCTGCTGCTAGTAGTCTCCTAAACCTGCCAGTCTCAATCTCTAGCTGATGCGATGAATATGTGCGCATCTCACCAATAGCAAATCGTGTCCCATTTTCCTTTAAATGAGTGTCCATATAGGCCGGTCTGATCACTAATACCTTATTAGGATCACCCCCAATAGAAAACCCCATTTCCTTTAATTTATCTACTTATAAGGAAAATTTGGAGAAAAATGGAAACACCATTTTCATCAACCTCAATAGGGGGAGGATCATGTCCCGTAGCCTATCGGGTATGCGCTCCTTATGTGGTGTTTATAAAGTGGGTTGCGTATTCTCCTCTTCGAGGGTATCTCTGCTACCTTTCACAGCTCCATTGATACTTGCCTCGTCCAAACAATAGGGTGATGTCACAGCAATTCATAGGTTTAATATTAAGGACCCCCATATAAGGCATATATAATATGTCCATTAATGTGCAACCCTAAATTGTCTCTTCCATAATGAGGGTATGCCCACGCAAAGCACATTGTCATTCATCGACCTTCCACTTGTCGACCCTAGTTGAATGAAGCATATGAGGTTCATATGGCAATACTAAGCTGTCATACCTCCCCGTGTGATACACACACTAGAGTCCACCATGTAGATCCCATTCTCATGTCGTCTAGACACATTTGAAAATCACTTGCACTCGAAGATGAAGGTATGAAAGATTCTAAAATTGACTTTAGTATCCTTTGAATAGTCCCACATGTACAATACCTGGATTCATCACAGTGTGAAATTTGTTGTCATATCTTAGAACCAAAATACCTTTCTTGAGACCTTTTTCCTTAAGTCCCTTGTTCAAGAAGGTAAGTCAACATCGCTTTACTTGTGTTGCATAATAGTTGATAGCATCTTCTCTGTCTAGTTGAAGTCTCTCTAGATCAAGAATGTAGTTGTGAAGATGAGCATTAGGGAATTTTATCTGCCTAACTAGCACCATGAGACTAGCCAATTGTACTTCAATGGGTAAAATGGACTCCTTACCATACACCAAGTGATATGGTGTGAATCCAAGGGATGTGTGAAATGAAGTGCGATTAGCCCAAAGTGTAGCTATAAGATGCGTGTTCCAATCACTTTTGTAATGGTTTACCTGTTTAGTGATGATCTTGCAGGTCATACCATTTACCTTTTCCACCAAACCATTGCATTGTGGGTAGTATGGAGTTAAGTGTCGTCGTGAGATGCCCAACTTCTCCATCAGCTCTCCTACTAGGTCTCCTCTAAAACCTTGTCCCTTGAACATAGAAATTATTTCAAGAGGAGTGTCAAAACGGCAACAAATGTTTTCAAATACAAACTTAGCCACTTCCTAAGTTGTAATCGGGGTGGTAGCAACTGCTTTGGCCCCCCTGGTCATGTAGTCCACACCGATGTTGATATACAATTTACTTGATTGGGTCCATGACAAAGGCCCAATGGCATCAATTTCCCATTTCTCAAATGGTCCATAAGAGATAATAGGAGTTTGTGGCTCGTATGTGAGTCTCTGATCACCATTCCTCTGACACTCTTTGCATGTTTTGCGCTAGTGATGCACATCTCTCTGTAAACTAGGCCATACAAACCCGTTAAAGTGTCCTCCACAAACACAATCATGGCAACTTGAAATTATTTCGGTATTCTTTTCAGAGAGAGGTACTCGCCTAAGGATTTGATCCTTACCCTTGCAGTACAAGTCGTCATTGATAAGGTGCTATTTTGTTGCCTTGTGCATGAGCCACTTGTTAACTGACTCAACGTCAGTTAACAGAAGTTGCTAAAGATTGAAGACGTACAAATGCACATCGAAGATCAATACAAAGAAGCGGTGAAAATTGGAGTTACATATTTTCCACGTTTTTCCAAAATGGTCATGTATTGTGAATTCTCGATTTATTTCAAGCCATTGTAAGATTTTAATGTGTTACGGGCTCAATAGGAGTTCCAAGTTGTAAAGAACAGGTCAATAGTGTGCCTAGGTTGCAGATTCAGTAAATGGTCGAGCCGTAAAGGCCTTGGACACCCGGACATTGCATATTTTTACCCTAGGTATATAAGGCAATGTGTAAAAGAAATTAGGGTTCTCAAGCACATTTGTTGAGAGCACTCATTGATGAGAACTCTTGAGGTGTGTGGCTATGGATTCCTTGAGCTTCTCCTTGCTCATGTGACTTGGATAATACTAATCAATGCTTAATTCTCTTTCACTGTGCCTCTCTCATGCTTCTTATGATTGCCTATGATGCTAAGATTAGCTAGATCATAACTAATTAGTGGTTAATCCCTCTCTAATCTTGTGTGATTGCCCTCTCTTGCTTGTGTGTACATGTAGGTTTAATTGGAGTGTGGTGCTTGATAGATCTACGTGTGTGTGCTTGCGATTAGTGTGTAATGATAAAATTAGTGTTGTGTGCGTCTTGTAATCGTTAGTGTGTGTCATTGGGTTGATTAGAGGTGAAGAGAAGTGGAAGTGGAGATTGCCCTTCATTGTGGCTTAGCTCCTCCATAGGCCGAGAAGCTCACCTCGTAGAGTCACAATTCGTGTTGCCATGACTAGCTCACTAATCGTGTGAGTGTTTCCATGCCCTAGCCGGGTAACTCATCCCTCCGGATTGATAATTTTGTTGGTCATTGGAGCTATGCAACGATGGATACCCCCAACATTTGGCGCGGTTGCCGGGGACGATGGCCTACGCTAGTGTAATTGTGGCATAATCGAATGTGTTTCCTCACTAATTTCACTTGTGTGTTTAAGTTTTTGTGGATTTTGGATGTGTGTGCATGAAGCAATGTGTTCATAATTCCCTAATTTGTCAGTATCTTGCCAATTGTGTGTTTACACACTAATTTCACACTAACCCCTTGTTAATTTCACTAATTTTTGATAACCTACTAATTTGCTACGAAAGATTGGAGTATTCAACCGTCAATCGATCTTCATTGGAAAGGTAATCAAGGTGGTATTCTCAACCTCCCTAGAACCTAAAGATGTGTAGAATTGTGTTAATTAAGATCCCACCATGATGCAATGTAATGTTGATGCTATGTTGGATTGAAAATTTTTGGATCGTTCGTTTTCATTCCGTCGTAATGCCGAAATTTTTCACATTCGATGGTGAATGAATTTGACAAGTTTCAATTGTTAATTAGTGATTGTACATTGCAATTGGTTACCTAATTGAGTTAATTGCATGGTTGAATGGTCAATTACAAGTGTGTGTGCACTAAATTCAAGCGTGTGTGCATTCTAATTGAGTGTGTCTATGCTTAATTTTAGGTGTGTGTGCACTTTTTTGCCCTTGTTGGTGCACCTAAAAATCAATGTGTACTTAATGATTTTTCATTTGTGATGATTTGTGTTATGGTCATGCCCAACTAATAATTTGTGAATTCATATTGCAATTTCAACAAGATTCACCCTTTTGGGTGTGCACCTAAAGATTGGCAAAAACTACCAATTATTAGTATGCGTGTGACTAAAAAGTGCATGATTAATTCAATTTTTGATTGCATAATTGATGTGTGTAATGGTTAATTGGTGCGTTTTTTAGCTCAAAACAGGGATTGACACACTTCAATTACAACAAATTTTGACCTAATTTTGCCGTTAATTTTGTCGATTTAATTGCCTAGTCTTGATTGTATTGATGAAATTGGTTGGCGATTGAATTGATGTGCTTTTTGTGATATTATTTGGAGCGCTTGATTTCGAGCCCATTTGGGCCTTCGTTTGCCAAATTTTGGGCGTTTTACTATTTCCGGGGGTCGAGTTGATGATTTGGTCGAATCTGACGTTTTCCTCTTTTTGAGGATTCAAACTCACTTTTACTTGAAGAAATGTTTTTAGTAAGCTCAAGAATGTAAAGAGCCAAGTCGCCAAGGTGCAAAAAACATTCTTAAAATGAGCAAAGCATTAGTCCCAAAGCTTCAAGTCATATTAAAATATGTGCTAAGAGTCATAGTTATTAGGCTTACGCTCAAACTGGAAGAGTTGAGTATATCTAAGTTGTGTTGCTCATGCTCATTGAGATGAGCATAAGAGTCAAAGTATATTAACTTACAATTGGTGGAGTGTTGTAGAGTCTAACAATCACGCACAATGCACAGTAAGATGAGAGCACATATCCTTGTCAACGAAAACCACTCTTAAAGGGGTGCTAGCTTGAAAATCCATGTCATATGCTTTTATAGCTACACCATCTTTCTGAAGAACCTCTCAAAATCTTTCTTGCACAACACATTGTTTCCATGAATTTTTGTGCATGCATAAATAGAATGTCCCATTATTGGACATATGTATTGGACATTCTTTTTTTCTTCCATCTATATTGCACCTTGAGTGGACTACAAAGGCAAACCAATGTTCCATCATGCTACCCTTTCATATGTGCTGCTTTTATAATTCCATATCCATCAGCAAATAATTCCTTGAGTACTTTATTAATATATCCCATGCGAATAAGTACCCCAATAATGCGTGTATCCCAAAGGAACTTTTTTCCTACTGGGATTTTTCCCTTATACCAGGCCTTAGGTTCAAGACTTGAGCATTTATTTTGAATGTTCTCATCCATTTAGTTGATGTATCATTAGGCATCACAACTCTAATGGAGTAGATGATGCACTTTTCTTCATACTCTTTCTTGAAAACATGCCAATTTGAGCATATCTTGAAAATACTATGTTCCAGGACAAAACATTCAGGATAGGAAGCTCATCATAAACATTTTTTGCTTAAGTGAATGTGTCTTATACTTACACATCAGTAGAAGCATCACAAAGCAAGACATACTTCTTTCAAAGCCCCTATCTGGAATTCTCATCATGAAATCACTTACCCATGGCAACATCTTTCACAATGCCACAAGTTTTCATGCTACTACTAACATAGGTGACTGCATGTAGAAAGAGGTCTCACTTTATATCTCTTGAAAATAGGCCAAAGCTTCCTTCCCATGGTGGTCGTGTTGAGCATTTCCTATAATTAGTGCATTCCAAGACAACATTCAGTGTAGAAAGCTAGTAATTGTGCATAGAATCAAAACCAATTGTAGTTGGAGAGGTGCCTTCTTGATGCATATGTTGAAAACAACCCACAACTTCCTTAAGCTTGACTTGACCTTGTGGGAAAAACCTACACTCTAAGAGATGACAACCCATACAAGAAGAATCCCTACAAGAAGAAAACACAGTGATGAGGTGCCCTCTTGTTACATCTCCTTAAAACTAGACACATTCTCTTGTTCCTACCCTTGTTGGGCATATCTTTTAATCAATGTACTAAGGGCCAACATCCCAAACAAGAAGTTTATCAACAAGAACTTCCTGTGTGTCTGCTCAATTCGTCAAATTTGGCATACATATTGACCAAAGGAATACCAAGCAATAAATGTTTCCTTGACTTGAAATTTAATCATGAATTCTCACTCATGTCAAATTGTTTTGTAATGCCACAAGTCTTGAAATTGATGCATATGTGAGGGCATATCAAGCAAAGTCCTTCCCTTTGTGTTAAGGCGGTTACGCCGCTAGAGGAAGCTAAATAGCGAGAACTCAACCAACAACAGAATTTGTCAGACGAGGACGGAGCTTGACCCGCAGGCGCATGGAAACAACTAGGTGGGTGTCAAATCACCTACTCGACCTTCTAATGACAATCACTACTAAGGAAATCAAATCTAAGTTCTAAAATACGCAAGTGACTGAAATCCGTACTACGAACGAATGCTATACGAAACAGGATCTAGAATCATTGAATCGATCTCAAACTCAAGGGGAAGTCTATACACTAGGTAAGAACAACACCCTAAAGACTTGAACTGCAAAATCAACCTATAACCACTCCGTGCGGTAAACGCGTATGAAGATAGGCCGAAAAATACAGGTGATCGAAACTTGACCCCGATGGTACTAATGTGTAGCTCTACTCGTTGTGGTTCTATAGATATGCTGCACGCTCATTTCCGACACACGAGTTGAAAGAAAACTCACACCGAAGCTCGTAGGAACTTACCACACATAGAAGCCCATAGCGCGCACTCTTGGTATCTGTGCGTAGCTCTCGCCGTTGCTAACACAATGGCGGTGTCGCTTCTCCAATGGCGGCTCCGTAGCTCGCATAGCAAGTAGATAAGACTCTCTCTCTCTCTCTCTCTCAGACACAGTCACGGCGCTCAAAAACTCACTTTGATTAATAATCTGCCTCCTTTAGGTTACAAAAACTTTGGCTTATATACCTGAGCCTTGAAGGTGAGAACATCTCTAACTAATTACATCAGCAAGTGAAATTACTTCGGGATTACAAGCTGGAAACTCAATTGAGTCCCGTTACTTAATGAATGGCTCAAATCAAAATTAATGTCGGAAAGACATTTATTACAATCAATGGTTACAAAATGATGAGTGTGAGCAAAAATGTGGGTGTGATCCTCTGCTGGCTCAACACTTTGCATCTACCAAAAATTGGCCAAAGCTTCTTGTCAGCATCTGGGTTGACTATATCTTGCAATTAGTTAATTCTTAGACACAACATTCTAGATAGGAAGCTCACCATTTTTGTTGTAACTCCTTGGTCCAAGGAGTACACTAGCATGTGTACAAGATCTACAAAAATATCAAATTAAATAACCTTCATGCACCAACATCCTAGATGCCGAACTCTTGTGACTCTGGTATGTCGACAAAAGCACTCCCAAGCAAGGCATCTTTCTCTAACGACCCTGGACTAGGAACCCCATTGCATGTTAGCTCACTCGTGTCTGACAACTTTCATTACTCAACATGGATTCGAGTAGCAGGCAAAGGTGCATACATTTGTAGAAAAATTTTCACTTTGAATTTACTGAAAATAGGTGAGATCTTCCTTTGGTGCATTCCCAAACACACAACATTCCATGCAAGATGCTCATTGCGCACATAAAGCAAAGTGATTCAGTTGGGGATTTTCATTCTTGTTGCATGCATTGAAAACATCCCAAAGCATCTAGAAAGAACCCCTTGTTTGGAATATCTTGCAATTAGTCCACTTTGAGAGACAACATCCCGGATAGAAAGCTTATCAAGAACTCTTTGAGGATAACACATTGTGCATACATAACAATGAAAGCACTACCAAACAAGATATATGTCTCCAATAGCCATTGACTGGAAAATTTAAGTTGAGTCCTCTCGCTCATGTCTAATGCCACATGCCTTCAAGGTGACATCATAGGTGATGGCATCTCAAAAGAAAGCCTCTCTTTGCTTCTTTCCTTTGGCCATGATAAACATTTCCTACAATTATTACTGCATTCCAAGACATGACATTTTGTGCAAGGTAAGTTATTTTCTAAGAGTGGCTTTGCAAGTATCTCTTAAGTTCTTTCTCCTCCCGTTTTATGAGATTATTCATTTGACCTAGCTAGAGGCATCCCTTCTTCTTTATCGTCATATGCATCCACGCATTGTACACCCACATTTGATCTTAGTTGTTCCTCATTGTTTCCATAATTGGTAAAGGTCTCTTCTTTTCTCTAGTGTTAACAACTTGTTAAGCTTTCATGAGGGTGCCACATTTGGAAGAAATATCGATAAAATCACCATGAAGCACCTTATGTTTCTCCAACAACCCTTGATTAGAAATTTCATCGTGTATTCTCTCACCAATGTTCACATCTTGATTAATTGCATATGCTTTCAAGGTTTAAGAATAGGTGAGACATCCTTTGATCATTATTCCCAAGGTGAATTCTTTCACCAATGCCAATGTCTTCCATGAGGGAACCTGCCTTCAAGGTCCAAGCATAAGTGGATACATTTGGAAAGAGTCCTTTTTCATGCATCTACTAGAGGCATGTTCTCTATGAACAGTGTCTCTGCTTTGTATGCATACTTGTCACATAAAGAAAGTTGTTCTCACTCACCAAGGCAATGTTTGTTATTTTCTTTGTCTCAAATATATATTTTCTATGAAAAAGAACTCCTCTCCTTCCCAATAATTTATTTCTGCTTCATCTTGATTTGGTTCTTTTGACATTATCAATCTGAACTTATGGTCATTCCAAGTATTCCACTATGAGGAAATTAAGTATAAATTGCAATCCATGGTATACATCTTTGGTGCTATTTTTTATTCATCACTCTATGATTTTTTCATTTTTAAAGCTCGGTGCATTGTTTCGCAGAAGATGCAACTGACGGATGCCCTCCTAGTGAACCACACCTTGTCCAAACCTTGTTTTTAATTTAATGTATCCTTTTTATTTTAGAAGCCTTTTAAAAGAGTCTATATATTTTTTCATTCAAAAAGTTGTACACTCTGAACTATATCATTTTATCATGAGCCCACAGCCATGTGAGCTAGTCATTGGCCATTTGAAACGCCCTAGGTATAAAGGTCAAAACCTTAATTTGAAGAAACACTTATAACATTATCTTTTGAGTTTTAAATATCTTTTCTTGTACAATTGTAAGCGTCTACTCAACTACGACTTGGAATCCATTTTTTTTTTGATCTGGTAATCCAAATTTGATTGTGAGATGTGCATTGTGGTCCTTCTCTATTGCTCTTTTAGTATAAGCATTTCAAGTTTTGATGTGGTTTGAAACTACGCATCTAGGAGTCTTATCTATAGATTTGAGTGTCAAAATAACTTTTTTTTGACATTTTTACCATAGGTGACTGTTAGTAGACCGTAGGGGGATCTATTTATGATGCTCCATTGTAGTTTTCATGACCTGATGGATTATGATTTTGTCACCTTGTCAAATGATCATCCAATTTGGTAGACTTGGGTCCTTAGATCTAATATAGCTTCCCTAAAAGCTTTGTATGGATTCGAGTCCGTTTAGTCAATGAAACGACGTGATAAGCTAGAGCAACAAGATAGGACATAGACAAATTGTCAAATTAGAGAGTGATGATTATCTTGTTGAGCTGAGATTGTTTTTTACTAGGGTCACTTATTGAGGTCAACACCTTCAAAGAGTCTTCGTGCCCCATCCGAGTCACTTTTCTAAGCATTATGTTAGTGCCAGATAGCATTGGCACCAATTCCAATGAATGATCCTTAGGTGGTGAGTGACCAAGTCATATTTCGAGCCTTATTTTCCAAAGATTTGTTATCCATTCCATTTACAACTTAGGAGTGAAGTAGTTAGATATGGGTTTAGTGCTTGATAGAGTCTAGAGTTCAGGGACTGGCTAGATCTATCCTCCTTGAGGGGCAAAGAGAGTTGTGAGTGAGATACCAAAGGCTTTCATGATTCAAATATCTCGATGCTTTGAAATTATTGTTCCATTTTCCAGTTCGAATTTAATTTACATTGTTTTCTTTCTTTTTGTTCCTATTTTCTTTTTAGTGCATAGGAGGAGAATCAGTAGAATCTACTGAGGGCCGCTTTTGAAATTAATTGGTCCACCTCTCTCTTGGTATGCACTTGATGGAAAGGCTTTGAGGCTTCACGGAGGAGGAGGGACATGATGCATGAAAATCACAAATATATATATATATATATATACATACATACATAGCTATGGTTTTGACACATATGGATCTTGGAAATAAGGAGAGGTATGAACAACCCTGTGACAACAACAAGAAAACTCACTGAATGTTGATTCTACCAACAACATCTCAGCATCTAGGACCATTGTATGAGTATTTGTGCAATCTAAAGAAAATATTGCTCTAGAGATAGAGAGGGAGGGCCCTTGGAATGGAGTTTGGGACTCCATCCAATTTTAGTCTTCTTCTCTCTCCTTTGCTCACAAAACCCTCACTCAGTATCATTCTCTCCTCTCTATCTAGTCTATTGCACATTTCTCTCATGAAGTAAAAGGAAATCTCTCATGATCGTCACTATAGGTGAAGAATAAGAGTCAATAGTGAAAGGGAGTAGAATCTTATGCATTATGGAGTTGAAGTCAACAAAATATTATCAAATGCAAGCATACGTCACTTGTGGTTGTTTGTTTTGGGATGTGTGTGTGTGTGTATGTGTATGTGTATATGTATATGTTTCTTAATGGCCAAGAGGTTTTAATTACCATGCACACATGGGTTTGTGAGGTACTTATTATGTGAAATTATACTAGCTTGTGAATGTTTGTATGGTGTTTATGAAGCTTATGTTAATGAAGCTTATGTTAATGAAGCTTTAATGATCTCTTCCTCTCCCTCTCTCTCCTCCTCTCAAATTTTCCTTGTGAATTATGTGTCGACCCCTTACCATGCATCCTAGCCACATTCCAAGCTAAGTGATAGCATTGTCACCAATTCCAAGGAATTATCCTTAGATAGTGAGTAACCAAGTCATATTTCGAGCCTTATTTTCCAAAGATTTGTTATCCATTCCGTTTACAACTTAGTAGTGAAGTAGTTAGACATGGGTTAAGTGCTTCATAGAGTCTAGAGTTAAGGGATTGGCTAGACCTATCCTCCTTGAGGGGCAAAGAGAGTTGTGAGTGAGATACCAAAGGAATTTTATGATTCAAATATCTCAATGCTTTGAAATTAATGTTCCATTTTCCAATTTGTCTTTGATTTACACTGTTTTGTTTCTTTTTGTTCCTATTTTATTTTTAGTACATAGGAGTAGAATCAATAGAATCTGCTGAGGGTCGCTTTTAAAATTTGGTCCACCTCTCTCTTGGTATGCACTTGATGGCAAGGCTTCACGGAGAAGGAGGGAAATGATGCTATGGTTTTGACACATATGGATCTTGGAAATAAGGAGAGGTAAGAACGACCTATGAAAACAACAAAAAAAACTCACTGAATGTTGATTCTACCTGACCCTCACTATAGGTGAAGAATAAGAGTCAATAGTGAAAAGGAGTAGAATATTATGCATTATGAAATTTAAGTCAAAAAAATATTATCAAATGCAAGCATACTTCACTTGTGGTTTTTTGTTTTGGGGTGTGTGTGTGTGTGTGTGTGTGTCTGTATGTGTATATGTTTCTTAATCTCCAAGTGGTTTGAGTTACCATGCACACATGAGGTTGTAAGATATTGATTATGTAAAATTCTTCTCCAGAATGTTTTTATGGTGTTTATGAAGCTTATGTTAATGAAGATTTAATGATCTCTTCCTCTCCCTCTCTCTCCTCCTCTCAAATTTTCCTTATGTTATGTGCCGACCCCTTACCATGCATACTAGCTGCATTCCAAGCTAGGTGGTGCCCTATGATGAAGCCATCGTGCATTAGTCTTGGTGTAGAGGCCACCAGGTCTGTTTTTCATCTTTGTCTCTCATTTGGTGCCCCCACTGAGGAGGGATTTTGAAACCTTTAGTTTATAAGACTAACATGTTTACCTCTCTTCATGGCTAAGTGGCTTCTTGACTTCTCCAATTGGACCACCAAAGAGGAGGAGCTTGAATAAAGCTTAACGCAAATCATCAAGACACTCTTACCGGGGGCTCTATTGTTAGTGTTGAAGAGGTGGTAATACCCTCTTTCCCCACTCAAACTGTGAATATTGATCATCATTCGTGCAGGCGTAAAAGCAAGGCATGTGCTGCAACATGCTCACATTGTTTCCAACAACCACACCTCCAAAATGAGTGCAACCCAAAGTGAAGGAGGAGTCATCATTTTGTCCATTGACACCCGCATGGGAATTGCTACTTTGGTAGGCTTTCAAGTAGAACTAGGGTTCTCTACACATACTTCCCACCTTTGCCATCTACTCCACCTATGCCCACAACAAGCATTTGCAACTTGAGGAAATTACTACGAGCGCATGGTCCCTCCCTCTTTCTTGCACCAAAAGATTCAAGGGTGTTTCAACAACGACAATCACCACATCTTCAAAACAAAATGGTAAATCTTACAAATTCTTTTAATGTCTTACTTTCATTTGAATGTAGCATGGATCTACGTCGTCTACCAAGTGAAGTGGCAGAGCTTGTCATTGACAAGGTGTTTGGTTGACACTGGGTTCGCTTGGAAGAAAGACAAGAACCTCCACCTTCAAGGAGTCTTACTTGTGGATCAAGGCTATGATGACAACTTTACAGCCTACTACATATCAATCCAATTGGGGTTAATACAAGTGGTAAGACTCACCACCTTTCTCATCACATTTGTGTATGCTCTAGACGACACTCTATATTGCAGGAAAGTTAAGTTTCTCGAAGAGAGAGAGTTTATGCTTTTCCAAGAGATTGAAATCCTAGAGCTAGAAGACAAAGAAAACCTTGTCCTGCTTGTGGTATTACAAATTTGACCCCGACTACCAAGAGCTCTACACCTTTGACTATAACCTTCCACCACAAAATAAGGATCTTTTCCGCATTATCATGTGATGGACCCAGTGCATCAACCTTTTGCAAGAGATCAACATTATGCACCACAAAGAGTTCAATCAATCAAAGTAATCTTGGACAGCAGGATGCTCTACCACTAGCTCATTACAACCATGTTGGGTAGAGAGAGACTGCAAGAGATAAACACCTCTTCTCTACCCTTTATCCTCCCTATGATTAACCATGAAGTATCTTTTGATGTAGTTATTTTCATCCTTGTATAGTATGTTTTCCATCTATCAAACACCCATGTATTGAATCTTTCCACACAAAAAAGGATTTTCAAGTCAAAGTTAATTCTCTCACTCTTACAATGGCAAGTGTAGCATTTCCAACCTTCACTAGTAAGGTGGGTGAAGATGCTGCAGACTTTCTATACAACTTGGAAATATCCTTTGTCATCTTTGGGATGGATGATGATACTTCACGCTTGCACATCTTCCCACTTCTAATGAAGGTAGAGGCAAGGTCATGGTACAATGCCTTGGCACAAGCAACCAAGGAAAGGTGGGATTTATTAAAAGAAGCCTTTGTAAATATTTTTGGAGAGGGCACAACATCGAAGAAGCTATGGCAATTGTTGACGGAGTTGAATCAAGGTAGCATGATAGAGTACGCATCATATGAGTTTAAGTTTTTAGATCTATGGGGGATATGGGTTGCATCACTGAGAGAGGATGAGGGGGCACCTGATTTCCTAAAGAAGGATTGGTTTGTGGTTGGGTTATGGCCAACTTTTAAAGAGAAGGTGAAGAGAATTTGTTTTCCAACATATGAGCTAGCAATTGAAGTGGCACACCTTAAAGAAAAGAAGTTATATCTACAAGCTAGAAATGCCGATGAAGAGGAAGCCGATAGGACCGAAACACCTCTAGCACCACCTGCAACAGCCACCCAGAGGATTCAACCACAAGAACCTATTGAAGATTAGCAAGACTCTCAATAGGATCACTGGCTAGCTTGAGAATCTCTCAGTCCATTTTTTGCAACAAGGACATGTACACAACCACAATCAAAATCAAGGGAAAGGACAACAAAGATAGAATCAGGAGTTCCACTACTACAATTGTGGAGAAGATTGGAATGGTATGTATTATTTCCGACACCCAAGGAGGAAGAATTTCAATAGAAAAGCAAGGAAAAACCAAACTTGCCACTGAGAGCAACACCAACACCGCCTAGTCCACCACAACAACCACCACCCGTGCAAATTCTATAGCCACCGGTTCAATCACACCCACCACCACAACAACCTCTCATTCCACCCTTACCTCCACCACTAGCCGAAAACCAGGCAGTGAGTGTTATCAGCCTTGAAGGTAAGGGAGGGACAAAAGTGAAGGAGGATATCAAAGGAGTGGTGAAGGGTAAGACCAAGGTAGAAGGGGTAGATGCCATGGGGGTAAAGCATGCTCAGCATGGTGAATCTTCCCAAAAGGAAGAAAATATGAAAACCAAGAGGGAGTCTAGAAAAAATCCACCCAAATCACGATATAAAATTGAAATTGTAGATTTCTCTTTGGGTAAATGTTCTAAACCATATGACTTGGCTCAAGATGTCTCAATGCAGGTCCAAAGATCACATGTCCTCAGTTACTTCACCTTGCACCTAGGGTGAGGAGACAATGGACAAAGATGGTTACCACAAGAATAGCATCATTCTGAGATAAAATGACAAAGAATGTACTTAGGGTAAAGGCATTCAACACCAAAGTGGATGTGGACATCTTTGTCATGCCACATAAAGGGGAAGGCTATCGTATCATTCTAGGGAGGCCTTGGCTTATGTCTATGAAGGATAAGTAGGACTAGGACACTGTTAACCGAGTCAACGTTAGTTAACAGAAGCTACTAAAGGTCTAAACCTTGCGGATTCACATCGAGGATGAATACAAAGAAACAGTAAAGATTGGAGTTATACATTTTTCATGTTTTCCCAAAATGTCACATATTGTAAACTCTTGATTTATTTCGAGCCATTGTAATATTTTAATGTATTACAGGCTCAATGTGAGTTTCAAGCTACAAAGAATAGGTCTGTTAGTGTGCCTAAGTTGTAGATTTAGTAAGTGGTGGAACCCTAAAGGCCTTTGGCGCCCGGACATTGCATATTTATATGCTAGGTATATAAGGCAGTGTGTAAAAGAAATTAGGGTTCTCAAGCTTATTTGTTGAGATCACTCTTTGGTGAGAGCTCTTGAGGTGTGTGGCTATGAATTCCTTGAGCTTCTCCTTGCTCATTTGACTTGATTAACACTAATCGATGCTTAATTCTATTTCACTATGCCTCTCTCATGCTTCTCATGATTGCCTATGATGCTTAGATTATAGATCGTAACTAATTAGTGGTTAATCCCTCTCTAATCTTGTGTGATTTCCTTATTTTTCTTGTGTGTACATGTAGGTTTGATTGGAGTGTGGTGCTCGATAGATCTATGTGTGTGTGCTTGCGATTAGTGTGTTGCATGATAGGGATAGTGTTGTGTGCGTGTCATAAAATCTAATATCTAACTAACCCAAATTATTTTCTCATATTAAATTGATCACTTAATGTGGGAGAATAAACGGGAACAAGTGTTAAGATATAGGTATGTGCTTTTAGATCTATCTCAACACGGGGCCAATGTAAAGGGGCCCAAAAGGGAGATGGTCTATCAAAGAGCAAGGCTAACCAATGGAGCATAAGACCTTAGGGTTAGCTTCATTGAAGACCTCCAATAAATGTGTGTAAAAGTCCTTTTGACCTTAAGTAAGCTAGGGCTGAGCTTGAGGTGGGAACCCGGCCCAAGCTCGAGGTGCTTGTCCTGCTTGAGGTGCTTGTCATGCTTGAGGTGTTTTTCATGCTTGAGGTGCTTGATTAAGATGCTTGAGGTGCTTGACTGGCTCCATGCTTGAGGTGCTTGACTTGCTGCATGATTAAAGTACTTGAGGTGCCTTGAGAAGCTTGCCTGAGATGCTTGTGGGAACCCCCCCTAGTTCAAGTGCTTTGTCATGCTTGGTGAGTAAGGTGCTTGATCACCTAAAAGTCAAAAGCATTCCTACAAGAGGGGGGGCAAGCCCTTTTCCTAGGGCCTAGAGAGAGAACACCCACTCACACACACAAGGGAAGCCCATCTTGAAGAGGCAGCAAGGACACATGTCAGGCCCCTACCCATGTTACCTTCATGTGTTGCTTGAAGCCTATTGGCTAGGCTTCAAAGGGGTCCAATGATAAATTACATGAATTATCTAATTGTTTTAGCATTTATCAAGTCCTCTCTCTCAAAGGGGAAAGGGGGACACTTGTCCCAAGGCTACCCATGTTGCTTGTAATGGCTCGTGCTTGTGATTGGCTAGGCCTGGAGGGGTCCAATGAGCTTCAGGCATGAGCTACAAGGGGGGGTCGACCCAAGCAAGCTAGGGGGGTGCCTAGGGGGTATACTCACCCACACACACTCACAAGCACTCTCATTGTGTGATATGCAAAGTGCAAGAGCTCCCTCTCCAAGCAAGTAGAGGTTGAGAGCCTACACCAACACTCTTGGCTATGGAGTGCAAATCCAACCAAGAGCCATGCTTCAATGCTTAAGGCTTGCCATCTCCTTCTTCTTCATTACTATGCTATTATGTATGCTAGCAACAAGAGTATGATAAGTGAGGAACTAATTCTTTCTCCTACGAAATGTTTCTTCTTCCTCTTCCCTACCCTCATTCCCTGCTAGCTCTCTCCACCTTCGAAGGTGTTTGAGGTCTTGGGACTGAGGCTTGGGATAGTTAAAGCTTTCTTCAAGTTTATGTTATGTTTTGTGGTGCATGAAGCCTTCCATCTTCATGGCATCACCTAGGTCACAAGGAACACAAAGACTGTATTGTAACAAGTCTCTCTTTATGGGAGAAATCATAATACAAATGCCTATTGGAGGGGGGACCGGCTCCACATAAATCCGGTCCTCAATTGTTGTCATGTTCTCTAAACTCTCTCTCTTGCAAAAGTATTGTCTATGCCAAGTTAACTAATTGCTATGATTATGTTGCTATCTTCAATTATGTCTACCCGCTATGCTCACAAAATCATTTCTTGAAAGTACTCTCATTAAATTCCGCTATCTCAAATTGAATAGGCAAATTCCATTACAGTGCGTCTTGCAATCGTTAGTGTGTGTGATTGGATTGATTGGAGGTGAAGGGAAGTGGATGTGGAGATTGTTCATCATTGTGGCTTAGCTCCTCCATAGGCCGAGAATCTCACCTCATAGAGTTAACCATTCGTGCTGCCATGATTAGCTCACTAATCGTGTGAGTTTTTCCATGTCCTAGCTGTGTAGCTCATCCCTTCGGATTGATAATTTTTTTGGTCATTGGAGCTATGCAACAATGGAACCCCCAACAGTTGGCAACGCTGCCGAGGACGACGGCCTATGCTAGTGTAATTGTGGCATAATCGGATGTGTTTTCTCACTAATTTCACTTGTCTGTTTATGGTTTTGTGGATTTTGGATGTGTGCATGAAGCAGTTGTTGAAATTATGGTTGCAGAGAAATGCACACAGCTTGGAGAAGATGAAGGAAGCTCAAGGCACACAATAGAGAGTATGTTACTTAGTATGCAATGGAAAGATAGATAGCCCTAGAGTGATGGACGTATATACAGTGCACGGGGGAAAAAACCTCCTAAAGTGGGAAAAAATGCCCCGGCACACATCACTACCACATGTATATGGTAACAAATCCCCCCTGGAGTGATGCGGTGAACGAGAGCTAGCACATGAGTAAAGGGAAGTGCCCTACCCTGAGGAGATGATCAGTCCACAAAGGGGAGTAAGCCCAAAGCTTTGTGAAAAGATTCAAGCTTCTCACAAGACAATGCCTTTGTGAAAAAATCTGCAAGGTTGTCCTGTGTTGGCACATAAGCCAAGGTGATCTCTCCTGCTGAGATCCTCTCCCTGACATAGTGGTAATGCACCTCAATGTGCTTTGTGTGAGCATGAAAAACTGGGTTCCTCACAACTGACAATGCGCTCTGACTGTCAATGTAGATAGTGTTGGCAGTGTCCTATCCAATACCCAAATCAGCCATAAGGCGTCTGAGCCATACACACTCAACCGTAGCTATGAAGACTTCCCTGTACTCAGCCTCACAACTTGAAGTGGCCACAGTAGGTTGCTTCTTGCTCAGCCATGATATACATGAACTGCCAAGCATGAAACAAAAACCACTTGTGGACACTCGCGTGTCAAAACAACCAGCCCAGTCTGAATCCAAAAAAGCATATCTGGCGGCAATGATCCCCCCTTGGGATAAAACAAGCGAAGATGTAAAGTGCCACTAAGGTAGCGAAAAATCCTCTTTACAGCCTGCCAATTCTTAGACCCTGGTCTATGCATAACCCTATTGACCTATGAGACTGCAAACTGAATATTTGGCCTTGTGCTGCATACATAAATGAGGCAGCCAACAACAGTTTGGTAAAGAGTGACATCAGCGGGATCGCTAGCATCATGTAGACTCAACTTCAAACCTATTTCCATGGGAGTGGTAATAGGTTTGCAATCCTCAAGTCCAAATCTACATAGCAATGTCTCTATGTAACTTTTCTGACACAAGGCAATACCACCATCACACTGCTTAAACTATATGCCCAAATAATGATGCAACAATCCCAAATCTTTTATCTTGAAAGTAGCATTCAAATCAGTCGTAAATTTAGCAATATATCTCTCATTTGGTCCAGTGATCAAAAAATTATCTACATAAAGAATCACAATGAGAAGTACATCACCCTCAGGATTTACATACAATGTGCTTTCTGTTGGACTGTTACGAAAGCCTTGTTTGACCAAATGAGTGTCAGCTTTCTCATACCAAGCACTAGGAGATTGCTTCAACCCATACAAAGCCTTCTTATATTTGCACACTTTGTCCTCTTGTCCTTTCTTGACAAAACCGCGAGGCTGCGTTACATAAACTTCCTCAAATATGTCACCGTTAAAGAAAGCAGTAACAATGAGTGACTGATGTACATCCCAACCAAAATGACCTGCCAATGCACATAGAAAATTCACAGTAGTCATACAACAAGTGGGAGCAAAGGTCTTAATCTATGCCTTTTTGTTGTGCATAACCCTTTGCAACCAGTCGAGACTTATGGCGATCGATCTCACCATCCGGCTTGCATTTCAACTTGTAAACCCACTTTGTACCAATGGCCTTTTTGCCAAGAGGCAAATCACATAAAGTCTATGTGTCATTTTCTATAAGTGCATCATATTCTGATTGCATGGCAGCCATCCAGTTTTCTGAATTCTGTGCTTCATCAAAAGACAGAGGCTCCTCAACATCATCTAAGCTAGACATAGCCAAAGCATAACAAACTAATGCATAAGATGCATGGCGAGAGCCTGAACAAGTACGACTAGACAAAGGTGCATCCAATTTACTGTCACGCAAAGTGTGCACTAGCCATTTTGGCATACCTCTAGCCTGCTCATTTTCAGCCCTTTCCTCATCAAATACGTCATGTACATCTGCATCAGTAATAGGCTGATGTGTAACATTTTCAGAAACCCCCATAGACTGGACATTTTCCTCATTGGAACTTACATTCGTATTTCCACCACTGAAAAGAGGCAACAAAGTGTCATAAATGTCTTGTGAGCTTACATAAGTGTCTCTAGTACATGACAACAAAGGCTGAATAGAATCTTCGACAAACACTACATCCCGTGAAACCAAAATTCATTTTGTTTGCGAATGATACAACCTGTAACCTTTTCTTTCAGCACTATAACCAACAAAAATACATTTGACTCAACCTTATCATCCAATTTTTTGCGTTCTGTGTTTGTGGCACCAAAGCATATGCCAAACAACCAAAAACACGCATGTGCTCAATAGAAGGCTTTCTGTCATTAAATATCTTATATCTAACCAACCCAAATGATTTTCTCATTTTAAATTGATCATTTAATATGGGATAATAAATCGAAACAAGGGTTAGAATATAGACACATGCTTACATATCTATCTCAACACAGGGCCAATGGTAAATGGGCCCAAATGAGAGATGGTCTATCAAAGAGAAAGGTTAACTAATGAAGCTTAAAAGACCTTAGGGTTAGCTTCATTAAAGACCTCCAATGGTTAGTGCTAAAAGTCCTTTGACCTTAAGCAAACTAGGGCTGAGTTTGAGGTGGAAACCCAATCTAAACTTAAGCAAGCTAGGGATGTGCTTGCGATGGGAATCCTTAAGAAACCTAGGGCTCTGCTTGAGCTCGGAACCCGGCCTAAACTTAAGCAAGCTAAGGTTGTGCTTGAGGTGGGAACCCGACCTAAACTTAAGCAAGCTAGGGTTGTGCTTTAGGTGGGAACTCCACCTAAGGTGCTTGTCATGCTTGATGACTAAGGTACTTGAGGTACTTGTCACATTTAATGAGGAATTTGCTTCATAAGCTTCCTATGCATGGGAGGTAAGATGCTTGAGTCAAAAAGAGAACCTACACACTTAATGAGGAAGTTGCTTGAGAAACTTCCTATGCATAAAAAACTCAAAGTTAAAGAATTCTAAAAGAGCACATGGAACACATGATGTTAGACTCTCACTAAGCTTAACCACATGGTGTGCTTGAATGCTATTGGTTGGGCTAAAGAGGGGTCCAATGAGCTAATACATCCATCTAACAAATACCTAGATATTTTTAAGCTCTCTCTCTCTTAGGGGTAAGGAAGACACTTGTCAAAAGACTACCCATGTACTTGACTACATGCTACATGTGATTGGCTAGGGGGAGAGGGGTCCAATGAGCTTGCAACATGCAGAAACGTCACCACTCAAGGAGGGGGGGTGCTAGGGGGATATACTCCACACACACGCTCATTTGCAAAGCCATTCTCACTTGGTGAAAGTTGAAGAACACCACCTCCTTCTCCAAGCTTGTGAGAGTGAAAGCCTACACCAACACTCTTGGCTATGGAATGCAAATCCAACCAAGGGTCATGCTTCAATGCTTAGGCTTGCCATATTCTCCATCTTCATTACTATGCTATTATGTATGCTAGAGCAAGAAGAGTAATGATAAGTGTGGAACTATTTCTTTCTTCTATGGAATGTTTCTTCTTCCTCTTCCCTATCTTTATTCCCAGCTAGCTCTCTCCACCTTTGAAAGTGTTTGAGGCCTTGGGACTGAGGCTTGGGATAGTTAATGCTTTCTTCAAGTTTATGTTATGCTTGTGATGCATGAAGCTTTCCATCTTCATTGCATCACCTAGGTTACAAGGAACACAAAGATTGTATTGTACCAAGTCTCTCTTGATGGGAGAAACTATAATACAAATGCCTATTGGAGGGGGGACCAGCTCCATATGAATCCGGTCCTCAACTATTGTCATGTTCTCTAAATTCTCTCTCTTGCAAAAGTATTTTTCATGCCAAGTTAACTAAGTACCATGTTTATGTTGCTACCATCAATTAAGTTCAACCGCTATGCTCACAAAGAATCTCTCAAAAGTGCTTCACCTAATTTCCTCCGCTACTCTCAAAGTTCATAGGCAATTTCCATTACATTGGTATCAGAGCATTTAGTTTCTCTTTTCTTACTTAAGAAGAGATGTCCTTAAGTAGCCTACTAATGATTTTTTTTGTTAATTATATTAGGGTAAGTGGGCCTAGGATCTATTATGGATTTTGTTGAGCCCACTATGTGGAACATGGTGCACACGTCGTGAGCTTTGGTCTTAATAATGGAGTCTTTTTAGACTTGCCTACGGCTTTACAATTATTGAGCCATAAGAAGTCCGAAAGGAGCTATCCCTCGACAACTTCACTATGTTAGACTCACTCCACTACTCTCTATAATTAGCCAATTCGAGCTGTGGGTGTAGATACTTAAGTGCCTATTTTCAAAGGCTAAGAGGAGTAGCAACTAAGGTTTTTGAATTTCCAAAGCATACACTAAGTAAACACATAAGTTTAATTAGCATGGCTGACAATAACCAAGAGAGGAGAGTGAACATTGATAACTTTGATTTTGCACATGAAGGTGCCAATGATGATGCCCCCATGTTTGTTTATCATATTGTCACTAGGTTGCAACAAGCTATGGGCAACCCCACTTTGCAAGCCGAAGTTACTCAACAACTTCGTGATTATGGGATTTCCTTTCCTCTCCAAGAAGAGAGAGAGATTATGAGGCCTCTTGAAGAGAACCCCAAAACAAGACTCTCTCCTATACGAGAGGAGGGATCCAAAGATCAAAAAAGCAAAGAATCCCTAAATTCCTCCGAAGATGTGGCTCCACGAAGAAGGAGGACTAAACGATCGCCAACTCTTCCCAAGAGGAAACGGTTAACCCATAGTCCTTCTCCTCGTCACTCCAAAAGGGAAGAGAGGAAAACAAGGAAGAAAAGGGCAAGAAAGAGGTCACCCTCTTCTCCTTCTTCTTCACCTTCCTCTTCTACCGATGAAAGCTATGGCTATTCTCCTAGAGAATATAAGAAGGGAGGACATTGCAAATCTTACCCTGCATGGCGAAGGTCACAAAATCTCAAGAAGTTCAAAGAGGGAGGAAAGAGTATCTCTTTTCTCACCTATGATGGCACCTTTGGTGCTACCGACAAAGTATTGGCCTTCATCTAACAATTTAATGCGGCCTTTGGGAACGAGGGCTTCACGGAGTCCTCCAAGCTACTCCATGTAGCTATGTACTTCCAAAAATTGGCTCGTCAATGGTGGGCTAGTCTTTGATGCAATGGAGAAGCCCCAAATACATGGAAACTCTACGAGTTTCCATCGTGAAGCAATTCATTGCAAGTGATGCAAAGGACAAAGTGCTCACCGAATGGTGGAGTTTAAGGCTTCTCTCTCATGAGTCTATTCACAAGTATGTGGACAAGTTTTTTGATTTACATCTCAAGGCTACTGCCTTTCAAAAGATAGACTTTTCTAAGAAAAAACAACAATTATGTGCCGGATTACATGAAGAGATGGCCGAGTATGTCAACTCTCAATGGCCTGACTCTATCAGCAAAGTAATCCACCATACCATGGTTTCTTCACGCATCAATTTCAAGAAGGGGTTAGATGGAATGTAAAACCCATGGAAAATAAAGACAAAAGTGATGCAAAGGGAAAAATTAATGCCCAAAAGTTTTCCCACAGCCATTCCAACAACAGCAAGAACAATCGTTCCAAGGAGAAAGGAGTTTACAAAGGTAAAAGTAAACTCTCTCGTGAAGAGCTTGAAACTTTTTTCAAGGATCACAAATGTTTTAAGTGTGGGGAGCAAGGACATGGCTATCGTTCTTTCCCCAAAAGAAATGCTCACAATGAGACTCCTAGAGCTTCCACTATCGAAGCTCCAAAAGAGAATACTCATTGCAAAGAATCACCTCTCTCCTATGCCCGGGGAAAGTTAAGGGAGCATGATGCTTTCATCTTGTTTGAACCTGGTTCTACTCTCAACTTTATATCAATGGAGTTGGACACCAAGTTGGGCATTCAAGCTTTTGAGATGGGAGATGTTGTAACTACCGATGCCGCTTTCAAGGGATAGCAAGCCTCCATTACTCCCTTGATTGGGAAGTTGAGGCTTCTTGTCCAAAGCTATGTTGACAAAGAAGGCTTCTTCATCTCTCCTCTCCAACCTAAGGATGCTATCCTAGGGATACCATGGTTCAACCGCATGGCTACCAACATGAAGTTCCCTGAAAGTAGAATCTAGTTCACCTACAAGGGAAAGAATATGTATATAGATGCTAATGAGTATGGTCGTACTATACCACTTGTAAATCCTCTCGCCCTTGATAAATCAATGAAAAGCTCAGTTCCTGCGTACATGATTTTTGTAAAAGAATCCCTAAAAGGTCCTAATGTTTCATCAAAGTTGAATGGTAGGAATCAAGAAGAGTTAGACTTGTCTAACTTTCTAAAAGGATTCCAAGATGTGTTCATTGGTGATATCCCTATGGACTTACCTCCAAAATGAGGGGATGATGACCATCGAATTGAGCTCCTATCAGGAAGCTCACCGCCTAATAAACCTCCCTAGCGAGTTTCACAAGCTCAACAAGAGGAGATCATGAGGCAAGTACAAGAATTTGTAGAAAAAGGAATGGTGAGGCCTAGCTCCTCTCCCTTTTGCTCTCCAGTCCTTTTAGTGCAAAAGAAAGATGGTACATACCGCATGTGTGTGGACTATTGCGCACTAAACCATATCACTATCAAAAACAGATTTCCCGTACCTCGGGTAGAATATCTGTTTGATAAGCTACAAGGCTCTACCTACTTCAGTAGGATTGACCTTAAAAGTGGCTACCATCAAATAAGGATAGTGAATGAAGATATCCTAAAGACGCACGTTTTGTACAACGTTTGGCCTTTATGAATATCTAGTCATGCCTTTTGGCTTGACTAATGCACCAGCTACATTCAATCGATTAATGGAGAAACTTTTTATACCCTACCGCAAATTCACTAGAGTGTTCTTTGATGATATCATCATTTATCCCAATTCCTTGGAGGAACACAAGCAACATCTCCAAGTGATTTTTCAAGAATTAAGGGAGAATAAGCTTTTTCTCAATCAAACGAAAAGCAAATTTTTCCTTCAAGAGATTCAATACTTAGGTCATATTATCTCTCGAGATGGTATCCGTATGGATCCATCAAAGTTGGAGGTAATAAAATCATGGCCTAATCCAAGGAATCTACATGATCTAAGAAGCTTTATTGGTATGTGTGCATACTATAGACGCTTCATAGCAAAATTCTCTCAAATAGCAGGACCATTACATGACTTAACAAAGAAAAATGTTAAGTATTCATGTGACTACTAAGGAGAAAAATGCTTTTGACAAGCTCAAAGAGAAGCTTATCTCCCAACCAATCCTTATGCTTCCAGATCTCTCAAAGCCATTTGAGGTCCAATGTGATGCTTGTGGTGATTGCCTTGGAGCAAGCTTGCTTCAAGAAGGGCATGCCATAGCATATGAGAGCCGAAGGCTCAACACGATGAACGCGTCTTAGGCATTTATGAGAAAGAGCTGTCAGCTATTCTACATGTCCTAGACACATGGAAGCACTATCTATTGGGGACTCCATTCATCTTACGAACATACCATCAAAGCCTCAAGTACTTCATGACGCAAACAAAGCTTTCTGACAAACAAATGAGGTGGGCAAATTTTCTTTCACAATTTTATTTCCACATTGCTCACATTGCTGGTAAGCACAATCAAGTGGCTGATGCACTTTCACGATGACCAAACGTTAATGCTGTGTCAATAGAAACTCATAATGATATATCTTCTATGATAGATGAGTATGCTACTGACCTTGACTTTAAAGAAATAATGTCAGCCCTTGCTTTGGGGAAGAAAGAGGAACCATTCAGCTTGCAGGATGGTTATCTTCTCCATGGCAATAGGCTATGTGTTACCCACTCCCTTCGTGAGAAAGTCATGTATGAATCCCATGCTCCTCCCTATGTAGGGCATAGAGGAATTAAACCTACTCTTCAAGGAGTAGAGACGTACTTTTATTGGCCTACCATGAAAGTGGATAAGAGTATGTTTCAAAATGTGTAGTATGCCAAAAGACCAAGTATGATAGAGAGAAGCAACCTGGATTAATCCAGCCATTGCCAATTCCTAATTCACCATGAGAGAGTATATCCATGAATTTTATCTTTGGATTACCAAAATCTATCCATGGGAATACGGGAATATGGACAATAGTTGACAGGTTTAGCAAGCAAGCACATTGTATCCCTGTCAAGAAGACTATTAAGTCACACCAAATGGCAACTCTCTTCATATCACAGATTTTCAAACACCATGGATTGCCAACATCCATCGTGTCAGATAGAGATCTTAGAATGACCAGTAATTTTTGGAAAGGTCTCTTCGAAAATCTAGGTACAAGATTGAATTTCTCTTCGGCCTATCACCCACAAACGGATGGCCAAAGTGAGATAGCCAATCTTACGATTCTTGATCTACTAAAGACCTATGTTACAGAGGTAAATCAACGCTCACAATGGGAAAATTACTTACCTCTTGTAGAGCATGTGTATAATATTACTATCCATACTTCTATGGGAAAAGCACCTTTTGAAATCATAAAGGGAAGACCTAAAAGTCCCTCGCTACTTAAAGTACATGGGAAGATCTTCATTGCCGATGAGTATAGCCGTGACCTGTAAACATCTTTTCCAAAGATTAAGGAGGCTATATCCAAGGCTCGATTGAGGCAAACGACGGGCAAAAGTCCTATGGGCCATCAAAAGTATTATGCTAAACTAGCAAAAAGATACTATGGTCCTTTTCAAATTTTGAAGCCAATCAATGAGGTGGCTTATCAACTCAAGTTACCTAACCATTGGCTCATATACAATGCTTTTCATGTGAGCTTACTCAAGCCCTACAAAGGAGAGCCTCCAAATGAACCAATTATTGAAGACCCTCCCAAAATCAAAGATCAAGAAGAGGTACTACAACCCGAAGCTATCCTTCAACACGAAGACAAGGTACTACGACATGGTAAGATTATCCGCCGACGGTATCTTATTAAATTCAAAAATTATCCTTTTGAAGATGCTAGATGGATGTAAGGAATCTAGCTTAAGGATAGGATGAACCTTGTCAACGCTTACAAAGCTACATTAGAGTAACCAAATGTACATGTTTCTTTTAAATGATCAATGTTTTTTTCTTATAAGGCTCATTCTCTCTTTATTGTGCACAAAAATTTAAGTAGTATGCATACAAGAATCATGTTTGGGATGACGACGTCTCTCAAACACCATGTAGAATTTGTCACTCTACTTAGGAGGATGAAATGGACTAAAGAGCACACATGCTTGCGGCAGCTATGTCTCCCAAGCACCAAATGGATTAGTCATCCATCTTGGAATGATGTCGTAGGGTACAAAGGGATCCTCTACCCGCTAAGAAAAATTGACTAATGACTATGACTTTATCTCTTTTACCTCATAGTTGAGGACGACTATGATTTCAAGAGAGAGGTAATGTCATTATATATATAATATCTAACCAACCCAAATGATTTTCTCATACTAAACTGATCATTTAATATGAGATAATAAACATGAACAAGGGTTGGAATATAGACATGTGCTTACGGATCTCTCTCAACACAGGGCCAATGGTAACGGGGCCCAAATGAGAGATGGTATGTCAAAGAGCAAGGTTAACTAATGAAGCTTAAAAGACCTTAGGGTTAGCTTCATTAAATACCTCCAATGGTTAGTGTTAAAAGTCCTTTGACCTTAAGCAAACTAGGGCTGATCTTGAAGTGGGAACCCGACCTAAACCTAAGCAAGCTAGGGCTGTGCTTGAACCTGACCTAAACTTAAGCAAGCTAGGGTTGTGTTTGAGGTGGGAACCCCGACCTAAACTTAAGCAATCTAGGGCTGTGCTTGAGGTGGGAACTCCACTTAAGGTGCTTGTCATGCTTGATGACTAAGGTACTTGAGGTACTTGTCACATTTAATGAGGAAGTTGCTTGAGAAGCTTCCTATGCATGGGGGGTAAGATGCTTGAGTCAAAAAGAGAACCTACACACTTAATGAGGAAGTTGCTTGAGAAACTCCCTATGCATAAAAATCTGAAAGTTAGAGGAATTCTAAAAGAGCACATGGGACAGCTTAACCACATGGTGTGCTTGAATGCTATTGGTTGGGCTAAACAGGGGTCCAATGAGATTCTACTTTCATCTAACAAATTTCTAGATATTTTTAAGCTCTCTCTCTCTCTCTCTAAGAGGTAAGGAGGACACTTGTCAAAAGACTACCCATGTAATTGACTGCATGCTGCATGTGATTGGCTAGGGGGAGAGGGGTCGAATGAGATTGCAACATGCAGACAGGCCACCACTCGCCGAAAGCAAGGAGGGGGGGTGCTAGGGGGATATACTCCACATGCACACTCATTTGCAAAGCCATTCTCACTTGGTGAAAGTTGAGGAACACCACCTCCTTCTCCAAGCTTGTGAGAGTGAAAGCCTACACCAACACTCTTGGCTATGCAATGCAAATCCAACCAAGGGTCATGCTTCAATGCTTAAGCTTGCATCTTCTCCATCTTCATTACTATGCTATTATGTATGCTAGCAAGAAGAGTAATGATAAGTGAGGAACTATTTCTTTCTTCTATGGAATGTTTCTTCTTCCTCTTCCCTATCCTCATTCCCTACTAGCTCTCTCTCCACCTTGGAAGGTGTTTGAGGCCTTGGAACTGAGGCTTGGGATAGTTAATGCTTTCTTCAAGTTTATGTTATGCTTGGGATTCATGAAGCTTTCCATCTTCATTGCATCACCTAGGTTACACGGAACACAAAGATTGTATTGTACCAAGTCTCTCTTGATAGGAGAAACTATAATACAAATGCCTATTGGAGGGGAGACTGGCTCCATATGAATCCGGTCCTCAACTATTCTCATGTTCTCTAAACTCTCTCTCTCTTGCAAAAGTATTGCTCATGCCAAGTTAACTAAGTACCATATTTATGTTGCTACCATCAATTAAGTTCAACCGCTATGCTCACAAAGAATCTCTCAAAAGTGCTTCACCTCATTTCCTAATTCCGCTACTCTCAAAGTTCATAGGCAATTTCCATTACACTTTCTATCATGACATGCTTCATATGGAGTAATAGACTACAAAGCTTTCGTAGGACACCTATTAAGTACATAAGTGGCACACATGATGGCCTCAAGCCAAAAAGTGCGGCAAAGCTTGACTTTTGACCATACATCGTGCCATTTCTGTAAGTGACCTATTTTTCCTCTATGCAACACCATTTTGCTAAGGTATATAAGGAACTATACATTGGTGTTTTATCCCACGACTAGCCAAAAATGCATTGTTTGAGCCATAACCAGAAATTGTTTGAAGCACATAAAAACTTCGGACTTCACTTTAAGCAGAAATACCCATGCATGCCTGGAGTTATCATTAATGAAAGTCACAAAGTAAAGGTAATTGCCCAAGGACGGAGTTTGCATGGGCCCACAAACATCACTATGCACAAGCTGCAACCTACATGTGGCCCGAAGTGAACCATCGTTTGGAAACTTATAACGCTATATCTTACCCAAAATACAACCTTCACAAACATGTTTGACAGGTGCTTCAAGAGGCGGCATATCATATTTCTGCAAAATTCAGATGACCAAAACGTGCATGCCAAATTTTTGCATCTGAAATAGCCCTTGAATCTGCAACTCCATTTGCTAAATTTTGTCCACACTTGTCATACAAAGTGAGCTTCTACAACCCACAGCACAAAAGCCCAGATGCAACAATTTCATCACCAAACCTGAGATCATGAACTGTACATCTGTCATCCACAAATTTGACTACAAGTCTAAGTCTAGCAAGTGCAGATACAGACAAAAGATTCTTCTTGATCCCAGGTACATAAAGTGCATCAACAAGTGTGAAAGAACTGCCATTTGCAGCAGTAAGCACAATCTTTCCAACTCCCTGAACCGGATAAGAGGCATTGTTGGCACAAGTGACTGAATTCCCATGAGGGACAGACTCGAGAGAGGTGAACAATTCACGATGTGAGGTAATGTGCTTTGTAGCACCACTATCGAAATACCACACATGTGAATCTGCAGCAACTGACAAGCATGCATCATGGACAGCATGCAGCTTTGTGTTAAAAGCCCATTTTGCATCAACATCAGCATTAGAGGCTCCTTTTACAAAAGACTCAATAATGGTTGCATTTGTAGTGGAACCATCATTCGCAGTGGAATCACCCTCTTTCTTCTTAGCCTCTTTGGCCTTCAACTTAGGACACTGCTTGATCAAGTGGTCATTAGCTTTACAATAATGGAAACACATATTCTTTTTGCCCTTATCACCAGAATTTCCAGAAGAATTGCTGCCAGTAAAAGCATTAGGAACAGAAGTTTTGCCACTCGCAGCAGAACCATAAGAAGTGGCTGCATTGTTGTTACCACCCTTTCTTTGAGAAGCAATAAAAGCCTATTCAACTGCACGCTGCCTAGTCCTATTTTTTCTGGAAAGTAACTCTTGCAACAACAATGTGCATAATGCATCAAACTTGACAACTTCAAGATTTCCTTGGGTCATCAGTCTCCAAGTACTAGCAAAAGTCTGGTAGGAATCTGGTAAGGCATCAAGAACAATCTGCACAAGGGAACTGTCTAAAATGACTTCACTTGCAGAAATAAGTTGCTCATTGATATCCTTGACACCAACAAGGAAAGTGTCCATATCTTCTTCCTCATGCATAATCTTCGACTCCAGCTCTTTACGCGGCAAAGCAATTTTAGCCTCATTGCGACTTGCATAAAGACCAACCAATATATCCCAAGCTTGTTTTGCAGATTTTGTTGAACGAATGTGAGGAACAATGGTGCGCTTCACAGACAACACAATCAATGCATGAGCCTACACATCCTCTACATCCCAACGAGATTGTCCTTGCAACAAGACCTTCAACATTCTCAACATCGCCTGTATCCTCAGAACCAAGATGTACATCAATGCCTTGCACAATATTCCAGACACCCTTTGACACAAGAACATTTTCCATCATGTAATCCCACATAGGGTAATTGTCCCCATCCAACCTGTCCTTAGCAGCAAACATCTTGAACACATCTGTGTTGTTGTGAGCCATGGTAAATGGTGCACGTGATGTGAAAACTGCCCGAAAAGAGGAAAAGCGAAGCGAGAACAACACGTGCTATTTAGAACAAACCGTAGAAGACTGTAAGGCACATGTTATGCAGAAAATGGCACTGACAGAAATTCTTTACAAAATGATGAAATACCCTGTGCACACCTGCTTGTAGTGGAAACGGAGGCCGAAATGAGTTCGAATCAAAAGTTGGAGCAGACTAAGCTCTACGAGCCCGCCCGAAATTTTTGTCAACCTGCGAATGCTTGTGAAACCTCACTGTAATCGGAGAAAGTGAGCAGGCATGTGCTGGAGCAGCTGACGACCAAGCCCGGGAGGATGTAACCTGCTTTGATATCAATTGTTGGAATTAGGGTTGCAGAGAAACGCACACAGCTTGGAGAAGACGTACGAAGGAAGCTCAAGGCACACAATAGAGAGTATGTTACTTAGTGTGAAATGAAAAGATTGATAGCCCTAGAGTAATGGGCATATATACAATGCACGGGGAAAAAACCTCCTGAAGAGGAAAAAAATGCCTCGGCGGTCCTAGTGTGTTCACACACATCACTACCACATGTATATGGTAATGGCAATGTGTTCATTATGTGTCATCGTATCTTGCCAATTGTGTGTTTACACACTCTTATCTCACACTAACCCCTTGCTAATTTCACTGATTTTGCTAACTTACACACTAATTTGCTACCAAGGATTGGAGCTTTCAACTACTCAATCGATCTTCAATGAAAAGGTAATCAAGGTGGTATTGTCATCCTCCCTAGGATCTAAACATGTGTAGAATTGTGTAGAGACTCCACCATGATGCAATGTAATGTCAATGCCAATGCAATGTTGATGCTATGATGCTATGAAATTTCTAAATTAACCATTTTCATGCCGTCGTAATGTCGAAATTTTCCAGATTTGTTGGCATATGAAATTGACAAGTTTAATTTCTAATTGGCGAATGTGCGCTGCTAATTGTGTGCCTAATTGATCTAAATTGCATGCTTGAATGGTCAATTGCAAGTGTGTGTGTGCACTAAAATCAAGTGTGTGTGCATTCTAATTGAGTGCGTATATGCACCTAATTTTAGGTGTGTGCACTATTTTGCCCTTGTTTGTGCACCTAAAAATCAATGTGTGCTTAATGATTTTTTGATTGTGATGATTGATTTGTGTTGTGGTCATGCCCAACTAGAGATTTGTGAAATCACGTTGCAATTTCGACAAGATTAACCATTTTGTGTGCGCACCTAAAGATTTGTAAAAAAATGTCAATTATTAGTGTGTGTGTGCCTAAAACGTGCTTAATGTGCATGATTAATTCCATTTTTGATTGCATGTATGGTGTGTGTAATGGTTGATTGCTGCATTTTTTAACTCAAAATAGGGATTTACACACTCCAATTGCGTCGAATGTTGACCTAATTTTGCCGGTTTAATTGCCTACTTTGGATTTTATTGATCAAACTATTTGGCAATTGAATTGAAGTGCTTTTTGGTAATTTTTTTATAATTTTGGCATTAAATATTGCTTAATTCCATAAAAAATTGATGTCTTGCGATCTTTATGAGCTGTTTTGAATGCGTGTTAACGTCTTGATTTCAAGCACATTTGGGCTTTCGTTTACCAAATTTTGAGCGTTTTACTGTTTTCTAGGACCGGGTCGATGATTTTGTCGAATTTGGTGTTTTTGGTAAAAACTACCATTTTTGGTGTGCTTTGCATGTCAAAAGTGTTCTATTGTGATTACCGATGATTTTCTAAGATTTTTTGAATTTTTTTGGTGATTTTGGGAATTTTTGAATGATTTTCCTATGTTTTGATCGGTTAATTTTCGACCTATTTTTGGCATTTTTTGGACATTGAAAATAAAAAAATAAATTTTTTTGAGCTTCGGTGCCCTTGCACTTCGGCGCATGAATTCTCCATGTCAGATAGATCTTTACGATCTTTTGCAATAGTTTTCTTCGACAGTAAAATACTCTACTTCTTGTTTTCTCTCCCATCAGACAAATTCGCTCTCTCGTGCTTTGTGGCGCATGAACACACCCCAAATACTCTCTCAACTCTCTCTCTAATTTCCCAAACGATAATTTTCCTTCTCTCTCCTCCCTCTCACTCTCTCTCTCTTGCTCCCTAAAGATTATTTACATACTCTTTCTAACCCCCCTCTCTCTCTCTCTCTCTCTCTCTCTGTAACACCCTCTTTCTCTCTCGCGATAATTAACGCCCTCTCTCTAACTTTCTCTCCCTGCTAACAAACCGCGCGTGCACACCCTCTCTCTCCTTGTCCTTTTCATTTCACACACACACACACCCTCCCCCTACTCTTTTACCCTCTCTCCTCGCCCTGCCGCTGCGGCGCTGACAATTCTTGTCTTCATATGACTGCAGTACCCCGCCATTCTCGCTCTCTCTTGTACTGCTTCACGTCAGCACCGCGTGTTGGTTCCCACGTTTGCAGGCTCTGCTACTCCAAGACTTGTCCTCTCTCTTTGTAGGCTGCACGCCATCAAAGTTGCACCCTTCTGGCACCCACTGGTCAACGCAGTGCTCCTGTGCCCCTATCATCTCTCTCTAACTCTCTTTACTCTCTAGCATGTGCGTTCGCCCTTGCTGTTAACAGCCCATGTGCCCTCGTCTTCTCCGCGCACCGGAGGTCAACGTGGTGTAGACGTGAGGTAAGAAACCCCAACAGTTACATTAGTTTAATTAGGTTAAGTTTATTCTTTATTTTTTATTTTTTATTTTTAAGGTTTTCAAAGAATAAAAAAGGGTTTTAAAAAACTCACATAAAAACCCATTTAAAAATTTAAAAAAAAAAACAAAGGAATAAAGGGTTTCAAAAATCAAATAAAAATCAAAAAGCAATAAAAAATCATAAAAACAATTCAAACATCAAAAAATACAATAAAAATTTATAGAAAAGGATTAGAAAATCACCAAAAAATTAAAAAATTAAAAAAAAACTCATAAAAAATTTCAGAAAAAGAACTCATAGAAAACCTCATACAAATCATTTCTTGGGCAGTATCATGAGCTTCTTCATTTTGAGACCTCTCAATCTGCTGCAAAATCCATGCTTCAAGAATTTTGAGTAACACTTTCACTTTGAAGCATAAATTCTTCAGTTTAGGGTTCTTATTATTCCATACTCCCAATACTTGCTTTACGACCAACAAGGCATCTCCTTTGATCTACAAGCGTCTAATCCCCAACTATAAGCAAATGTGCAAACCACCTTCAAAAGCCATGTATTCTTCTTCATTGTTGCTCTTTGCATCAAGTTTTAGCCCTTGTTTTCTTACAATCTTCCCTTGTGCATCATATATGACAATTCCTCCTGAATCAGCATCATGACTTCTTTGGTAAGAACCATCGAAGTATAATAGTGAAGCATCAGAGATGGCAAGAGTCTCAAATTTCTTCTTCCGCACCACCTCTTCTTTAACCAAAATAGGAGTGTCTTTATAAGTGAGTAAATATACCAGGGTAGCTCGAGTACTCTCCTCCAACAAAAAGGTGAACTGAAACTCTTGGAGCTTAATAACCCATCTCATCACTGTTTTTGGTATATTTGAATTATTGAACAGATGGGGAAGCAATGAATAACTGGTAAGAAAGGTGAATGACTTTTGCAGCAAGTAGTGTCTGAATCGCATCCAAGCATAAACCATACTGGTCACCAATTCACTTTCAGAAAAATATCTTTCATGAGGAGTCTTCACTCTGCTAGCATAATGAACAGGCTTCACATACTGAGATTTTTTCCTTTTTGCAACAACATGGCTCCAATGGCATCATCTCCCATTCCCAGTCAGGAGCCTGCATAATAGGTAATGTACTCAAAACCTCTTTGACTTTGTCAAAAACATCATCACAATCAGGAGACCATTCCAAGGGATCATTCTTAACTGTTTGTTGCAATGGATACAATAGTTGTGATGCCAAAGGTATGAAACAAGATAGATATTTAACCTTCTGTATGAAAGTGGCCAACTATTTGGTATCTTTTAGAGATGACAGTAACAACAAAGCCTCCACTTTCTTTGGATCTGCTTCAATTCCATTTTCTTAAATCACATGCCCAACAAGCTTCACCCGTGGCTGTGCCAAATGACATTTCTTAGGATTGAGCTGACCCCTAGATTCATCATACCTTGCAAAAGTCATTTCAAGCTTTTGAACATGCTCTTTCTTTGAATTGTATACAAAACAGCAACTATGAACCCTTTGAAAAACTTCCCAAGGAACGGGGTAAGGACCCAATCCACTTTTCTTTCAAAGGCTCTCGGCCCATTTGTTAACCCAAAAGGAAGGCAACAAAAACAGAAACAACCCCATGGCGTGATAAAAGTAGTCTTTTTCCGGTCTTCAGGAGCAAGGATGAGCTAAAAATATCCTGAATAGCCATCACAGGCTCTGTATCTTTCAAAACTAGCCACTGCATCTAGAAGTTGATCAATGAAAGGGTAAGGGTCTTTCTTGGTCACTGCATTCAATGGCTTGTAACCAATACAAACTCTCCAACGCCCATCTTTCTTTGAAGTGACCACTACAGGGCTCATCCATTCAGCATTATCAACTGGCAGAATGAACCCTGCATCCAATAGTTTATCCACTTCTTCTTTTAAAGCATTCATATGTTCCTTACCCATCCTTCTTAATTTCTGTCATTTTTGCTTGGACCTTGAACTAGCTCAATCTTCACAAGATCCCCAACAAAACCCCCTTTCCTGGTATGAAGTGATCAAAAGATTTGGAAACTTGTCCAACATTGCTAAGTACTCCCTTCTTTCTCCTTCTGTCAAATTAATACTCAACATACTCAAGTTTGAATTAACTCCTTCTTTCACTGGCAGTCCGTGTTTTGGTTGCATCAACTCTTCCAGTTACTCTAAACGGCTTGATGCATTTATATTCCGTGATAATTGCAGCACTTCACTTACTTCTCTCTGTTCCTCGTCCAACAACAAAAATGATACTTCACCCTCATCACTGGAACTCAAAGGAGTGCTACTTTTTGAGTCTTCAAAACTATCATTGTTGGTAGTTTTGGGTTCATCATTCTCACTCACATCTTCAAATGCAATAGGTTGTTTGGTAGTCATATTGAACACTCTCTTTTCACCCTTCTTTCCATGCACACCGATTGTGCCCTTGCCCCAATCTTGCACGGCAACAACAACTCTCCACCAAGGTCATCCCAGAATGAGAGGAAAGGCTCCCAGACTAGGTGGCATAACAAGAAAGTTTACCATAACCTTCACATTAAAGACTTCGACTTCCAAATTCTTGATCATTCCCACATTTTACTTTGGCATAGTTTGCTAGTCGAATTTGAAACCCAGAGCTTTTGCATGTAATGAAACCCAATCTCTCGACACATGACTGTGTGATCACACAAACTTGAGCACCTCCATCAATGTAGGCTTCTCCCATGCCCACACCTTTGTGCCAAGCGTTCACCACAGGACATATGTTGGGTAACTCTCCCACAAACAACACTCTGACTTGTCCATGCTTTGGCTCTTTCTCTAGGTTCACTAATGACTTCCACTGCCTTTTAAGTTTGGGCACCATATTCATCAACTATCCAAAAGTACAATCTACTTTCCTCCCAATCAGGTCTTCCTTTAAACTTTAAGTTGTTTGGCCTTCTCCCAAAGGCAAATCTTCCACTTCAAATTGTCTATGAGGTTTTCTCTTCCTCTTGGCTTTCACATCTTCACCCTCCTTCTCCTTCCCTTACTTTCTGCTACGCCCAGGTGCAGCATAGCCTTCCCTCTCTCTTTTTCCTACTGCCAACACATCTGCGTCTTTTTTTCTGCCTGCACAATACCCACATGACCACCAGAGGTTAGCTTGATTTTCTTGTACAGTACCTTAATCTCCCATATATCCAACGCATAATCATTAGCCCTATTAGGAATCTGTTGAGGAAGTGGAAACATATCACCTCCCATCCTTGCTGGCTTTGAACAATAAGTGCTAATATGACCAAGTTCACCATAATTATAACATGTGGGGATGAAACTCCTCTTGTGGTCACCAGCATTCTCATTAGGCAGGACTTCACATGCTTGAGCCATTCCTCTACCACGTCTACGACCACGACCACCTCCACCTCCAAGAACACCAAGTTGCAATTCTTGCATCATGGTCATCATGTCTTGCATATTTTGTTGTAACTTCTCGGTATTAGAAGCCCTTTGAATAGGTTGGCCTCCAGCCTCTACTTGATTCTCCTCCTTTTGGCCACCATTATTCATTAAGTCTTTGAGCCTTCCATTCTTTCTCTCTAGCAATAGCGACTGCCTCCTCGAAGGTGACAGGTCTTTTTAGCTCAACTTTGAACTTCAGGATTTCTTTTAGGTTTGCCACAAAATGGTCCTTCTTTAACATGGATGGAGGGATCTCATTTCCCAAAGTCCGAGCCCATTTATCGCATAAATGGGTGAACTGCATGACAAAATCATCAACACTTTGATAAGCCCTCTCAGTGTACCCTAGAATTTCATGCCAAACTTCATTGAGTACTTCAATTGATTTGTATTGTGCCACAAAATCCTGCTTCACATGATTATAGTCCAAAACTACCCTTGGATATTGTGCTTGCATCAACTCCTCATAATTGTGTAATCACACTTTTGTCTTATCCTGTAAACTATATTGCAGCAGCCGCAACAATATAGCTTGGTCTAGTATATTTTGTAGTAAGCAATTGACTTCCAACTTTTCAATAAAACTGCATTCTCATGAGGCAATCCATGAAACTATGGGAATTCGTCTGCCATGTCTCATTGCCACAAAAACACTTACATGTGACGTTGAAAACTCAAGGGATGCCAATGGATCGCTCCAGTACCTAATCCACCTCACATTGGGTAACCCGGCCCCTCGTGCTTGGCTTCACAAAACCTCACGACCCTCCAAAGGCTGCAATCCAATTATACGACCGCCTCAAGTGTTGTCCTTAGTTTGTATATACATAGGCGGTTGTTCATAGGGACCCACATCCCTTTTACATTCACTGCCTGCAGAATAAACATATTTCATAGCCATGGGAGCATAGAGCACTTGCTCCTCCTTGGGGGCACCAAAAAAATGTTAGTGTCCAAACAAGAAGGAAAATGGGAACCTCTATAGCCTTGCACACACCACACCGTCGAAAATAAACACCATAAAGCTGCAGAAAACACCTATATCGAAGACCTGTAAAGGCGGGCAGGAAATTCCTCTAACCCAAACTATGATTAAAATTACTGAAAACCAAAACCATAAAGACAAATCTTGTGTCATGTAGATCTCCTTAGAGCATCCATATGCTTGATTTCGATAACAGATGAGAGAGTTACAAGCTTCCGAAGATGGGAGTCCCTGAAAAAGCTCCAACAAAACAAGTCTCTGTAAGCAAAAAGGGGCGGGCAGAGAATTTCAGCCATTAAAAAGGGGGATTTTTTGTCTCTTATCCCAAGGATTTTCTCTCTCCTCTTAGCCAACGTGGCTCTCTCCTTGGGCACATTTTAATTGGTTCAATTTTGGCCTTTTTTGAGTGAAAATGACCTGTCGGTGACCCTTTGACCAAGGAATGGGATGGGGGCAAGTGTCTCGGGACCAAAAAAAGTGGCCAGGCGTGTGGGCAGCTGGTGTGGACTAAAAATTTTGCCATCCCCTTCCCCATGAGCCCCCATAGCCAAGCCTTGAGAGAGCTTCTCTCACCTTTGATACACCATAATGGCCTCCCAATATACCCTACACTTTCCCCTTTCCTCTTCCCATGTGGGATTACTTCCATGCCACATGGAAACTCTCCCAAGCTTCCCAACTTCCCCAAAATTCCCAGCTTCTCCCAAAGCATGAGAGGACTTCTCGGACAATTTTCCCCGAGGCATACCTTGCTGCTCCAGTTCACCATATGACGCATCGTAACACACGGCTCGAATCCCATCACCTCCGCTATCTCCAAAAAATATAAAACTTCAGCATTTTTAATGTTAGATCCCCAAGTTGGCCTAATTGCCCTTCTTGCATGCACCTCCAATCCCCTTCTAAGTTGAGACCGCCCGCTTCGGATGGTCATAACTCATGATGTACAAGTCTGATTCACAAGCTATAAATGTAACTGACTTGGACACTCCAAGTCAAGAATCTACCATGACAGCGCCAAATAACCACTTCAAAACAGTTCACAGTTCACTGGCCCGGCAGAGTTTTGTGCCTAGAGATATTGGCCCCAAAGACTGGCGCCCCTTTCGGTATTTCTTTTTGTATTAATTTGAGTTCAAAGTACAAGAGTGCGGGCAGGTGCTCACACTTTGACTCTATGTCTAGATGCTCTGAGTTGTGAGAGGCCAGCCCGTTTATTTAAAGGTTACATGGGATGCCAAAAGCAGAGCCCCCAAAAGATTCTTTAAAAGCTGTCATAAAAACTGCCTCTAAAAAAAAGGCTTTCAAATAAAGCAGCTTTAAAATTTAAAACCCTTTCTCTCTCTATAGCTTACGTAGAATAAATCACTTATCAAAAAGCTTCATCGTAGCATCGCGTGGACCAAAAAGCATCGCCAAACGCTGCCAAAAAAACTGAGCGTTGTCGCAGATGTTGCCACATCATCAGATGTACATACTGCTGCCACATCACACTACCGATGCCAACCAGGTGCATTGCAGACCGCTAGGGTGTGTGTATGTGCATTGGGCAGCCACATTCTCAGTTTGTGACATACCCCCCTCTTGAAAGTAATGTAATCGCCCTTGATTACGCCTACAAAACAGACAAAAGCCATAAAATGTCTTAGCAGACACTAACGATGCTCCATATCTTGACGCTCCGCTGAGTAGGCCGAGGCGGGCCCTACTTGTTGCGAGAATCTTCTTTGTGATCCCTTCCCGTATCTCCGGATGCAAAGGGAGTCAATTGATCCTTGCATGAAGCCATAGGTGCCGCGGAAAAAAATTTGGGATCGGATTTCCCATAGAAGAGAAATCGGTTGTGCTCTGATACCACTGTAACTGACTTGGACACTCCGAGTCAAGAATCTACCGTGACATCACCAAATAACCACTTCAAAACAGTTCATAGTTCACAACTAATTCAACACTGGCCCGACGGAGTTTAGTGCCTAGAGATATTGGCCCCAAAGACTCGCTCCCCTTTAGGCATTTCTTTTTGTATTAATCCGAGTTCAAAGTACAAGAGTGCGGGAAGGCGCTCAAACTCAGACTTTGCGTCCAGATGCTCTGAGTTGTGAGAGGCCAGCCCGTTTATTTAAAGGTTACATGGGATGCCAAAAGCAGAGCCCCCAAAATCTTCTTTAAAAAGCTGCCATAAAAGCTGCCTCTAAAAAAAAAGCTTTCAAATAAAGAAACTTTAAAATTTAAAGCCATTCTCTCTCTAAGGCTTACGTAGAATAAAGCACTTATCAAAAAGCTTCATCATAGCATCGCATGGACCAAAAAGCATCACCAGACATTGCAAAAACAAACTGAGCGCTGCCACAGATATTGCCATGTCATTAGCTCTACATTCTGCTGCCACATCAGCTTACTGCTACCAGCCAGGTGCATTGCAGCCCGCCAGCGTGTGTGTATGTGCACTAGGCAGCCAAGTCGACCTCAATTTGTGACAATAAAGCACGGCTGAAAATAATTATTAAAAACCATATTTTGGAGTCTCAAACAACCCAAAACATCAACATTCAATCTTGGCAAAATCACACCTTTGTACATGAATTTTTACAGAGGCACCTCCAAAACTTGTAGGGCCATGTACACATATATACACAAGGCCAGTGGGCAAGCTTTTTAGAATGAATTAGTGACTTTATGCTCATTCAAAAAAAGCCTGACACCGTACTATTATGATCGTACATACATTGGCATGGTTGTATGCATCTATCCTTGAGCAACAATTGATAAGCGGATGGGCAGAGAGTGTTAGGGTCAACGCGCTCTAGGTATCTTTTTGGTAGATGTAAAGACAGGATGGTGCACCTCTCATAGTGCAACAGGTCCTCACGAGGCTAGGGCTATAATCTATTGTCGAGGACGATGGGGGCTGACACCCACTAGCACTCAAAAGCTGAAAATGTTGGTTATCTTGGGTTGAAAACGTTGGCCTTTCAGCATACAACTAGACACTCCCCATCGAAGGTTTTCTAGAATACAAAAAAATTCTCCCCAAAAATCTCGTCTGTGTCATTTCAAGGCTTTCAAGCATATAATAAACGATCCCTAGACATCCCATCTACGCCGTTCCAGGTTCAAACAACATTTTGCACTACTCCACCCGGGAGAAAATCACCAAGCACTGAAACCAATATTAAAAGTAGAGTCAAACAATTCAAATTGGCACTAAGATAGTTTTAAAATGACATTCACAGTGGGAGATTACTGATTCTTTGGGAGCAAAAAATCAGTAGCCAAGATGAGCTTGCTTCACAGCAAATGTCAGAGCGCACTTTATACCAGAGGTACATTAGTTGACAAGCATTGAGCTCGAAGAGCTAGACGTCCACGTCTACGAGGGCGCACTTATAACAGAGGTATATTAGTTGACAGGCATTGAGCTCAAGAGAGCTAGACGCCCACATTACGAGGGCAACCCCAACATCGATGGGAGGATCCATCTGAGGATAAATATTATTCTAACTAGCACAACTATTTACAGAGGTGGACATTGGTGAAGCTCTTCAGTGATCGATGTAGTACTTTCTCAAAAAACACCCAATGTTGGGCATCCTCAAGCACTGATCCTACGGAGCTAGGAAACTAACGTACTAATATGATTGGACACACATTGGCACGGTTGTATGCATCTATCCTTGAGTATAGTGAAGCCATATGGGCATCGAGACATGCCAGTCTTAGGAGACACTTCTCCACTCTTGACCATATTCTGACACTCAGACCCATCATTGAGGAGGTTGGACACATGGGGATATGGGAGTACCCATTGAGTTGATTTTAGGAATCATGGATGTATACAAATTAGTGGTGGGACATGTATTCACTCCATAGGCAATATTTAATTTAGTTCACTCCACTATTGGAGTGAAACAAGGTTGTCCATTGTCTCTTACTCTTTTTGGTATGTATATAGATGGGGTTTTTTATCACATTGGCACAGAGGGTGATAGAGGTGCCCAGCTGGAAGGGACATGGATTCCATTGTTGTTATATGATGATTATATTGTGGTGATCTTTGACTCACCGAAGGGTAGCGACGCCATCTGGATGCATTACATAACTTTGCAAGGAATAGTGGATTGTCTGTAAACCTTGGTAAAACCAACTTTATGATGTTTTACACCATAGTGGATTAAGAAATTGACACCTACATTCACTTATGGTATGGAGACTGCGGAGTACAGATATGCATACACTTATTTTGGGGTAGTCTTCACAATGGGCCAAAGTTTTCTTTGAAGAGATCAGTAGAGACTAGACTGACCAGAGCATATGAAGCCTTGGGAGGATTGGAGAGGATATGTTTGCAGGTTGAGTTCCAAGAACCTGGACAAAGCTCTAGCTCTTTGATACCTTGGTAGCTCTAGCTATGCCCTATGGGGTTCATGTTTGGGGACCCTTTGTGGGTCAGGAAGTGTGGAGGGGTATTGAGAGGCCCTTGGTATCTATGATCTCTCAGCTAATTAGAGCCAAGGTCTCCATGCCACATGAGATCATTAGAGCGGAGTTAGCAGCCCCCCTTATGGAGATAGAGGCACTTACCAAATCAATCTCCTTTATACACATCTCATGGGATACTACCAGAGATACATATGACAGATTGTCCCTTGAGTCCTCCAAAAAATTAATTAGATTTGCACGGGGACACATGATGCTGGTATGCACAGATGTCATCATGGTTTGAGATACATGGCTTTAGCATGGACAACTTGCCTCCCTTCCAGTACTCCCTTGATGCACCATCATTGTCTCTTACATAGGTGGAGACTACTAGACTCATTCGCCAGCCTCCAGGAGGACATGGATAGAGATGACATAGGAGTTGGGAACAAATATGGGTTACAGTGTGCCATTGGTGAGATACGAACCTCTCCACACCATCTTGAGATTGAGACTGTTAGATCTAGAGGGATATCAATAGCTAGCAGGATATGCCACCTATGTCACACAGAGCCAGATATGGAGATGCTTTATATATATCAATGCACAGTGTATTACAAGATATGGGGTCGCTTTCCACTGTCTATTGGATTTGAACCCTTTTCTAGAGTCACGAGCTATCAAGACTAGAGATGCCTTGGACTTTATATACTTGAGTTACATAGACACGGAGATAGTTTACTGAGGAGATATGGAGAGACAATCCCAAAGAGATATTCTCAATCTCTTCACACCAGACATTGGATAGATAGAGGAGCAGCCACCATTACAAATCTCAACTCAAACTCACAACCGTGGTACTCTCATTGACCGAGCATTAGAGCTAGGGAGATCAAGACGCCCACGATTGAGGAGAGGAGCTACATGTAGCATCAACAAAGACTACAACAGAGGATTTGAGCCATACATACTATCTCGACATCCAAAGTACAAATGAGGATGGATTCATCACCCATTGTATCGCTCTCTTGTATTGGGCACCCATTGTATCAGTGATCACACATACCCCACATAGTTCTAGCTAGTAACACTTGTAGATTCAATTTAGTATCTCTTTTTTAGTACTGAGACATGGTATCGGATTCATCAATATGTAACATATTGGTCTCATGGGTCATTCTAGCATTTTGAAGACGTTAATATATCATTTCATCTCCCTCTCTCTCTCTCTCTCTCTCTCTCTCTCTCTCTCTCTCTCTCTCTCTCTAGAGAACACTATACTTATAGTCAGTATTTGATTCAACTAGATACCAGAAGCACATGAATAGAGCCGGCACAAGCGACATTGGGCACAAAGATGGATTTCTTTATAGATCATGTCCTCCAACTAATGGAGGATGGATATGTGATCAGACCGGCCTATATGGACACTCGTTTATCCTATGGGATACGATGTGCTATTGGTTAGATATGCACATCATCCCATGAGCTAGATATTGAGATTGACAGATTTAGGAGAGGTATATTAGTGGGCATAGCCCACTTCTACCACAGGTATATTAGTGGACATAGTCACTGAGCTAGGGAGAACTAGACGCCCATGCCTACGACATTGATGGAGGCTCCACCAGAGAATCAAGTCTATTCTATCATGACATGGAGAGGCCAAGTACAACTATTTATAGAGGGAGACAATGACAAAAATCTTGAAAGAACAATGCCATGCTCGATATTAGTCTTTCACTTTACTTCATTTATTTTTGTACCCACACATTGGACTTGTATCAGTTTGGTCTCATTTTGGCTTTTTGAATACGTTTAATAGAACATTTTATTTAATTTCTGTGTGTGTGTGTGTGTGTGTGTGTGTGTGTGTGTTGGACGGGGCGACTCACACACCCATGAAGTGCATGCAAACAATACCTAGATCAACATAATTTCAATCGAGGACACAGATGACACGATAGGCACACAGAGGAAATCTCTTTAGCTTGTCAGGCTGAGACCATCCTACACATACAACACTCTGGAAGGCCAACTAAACCACAATCAAGAACCTCACTGCCCTCAACTACACCACCTAGCCACATACACACATACGGAAGGTAACTCACCTAATCATGCGAGATTCGTACGAAACTTACGGAACACCATCCCCTCACTAGGATACACCTGTCCCTACGCTTCTACGCTCAAAACCCTCACTCTAAACCCGTCTCCGGAAAACGCGTAGGATGACAGAGCATAATTTTGAAAGTGCCCAAAACTGAAATTTAAGAGTACCTATGTGTAGCTTATGTCTCCACGATTCTATAGACTACTAGCACACAGAAAACAGACATCGTTTGATACACTTACGGCCACAAATAGCTCGTAGATGCGTCGTCGCGTGTGCGCTTCGTCTCGCATGGAATGCTTGGCGTTGTGGCGTAGCTCTCCTCGAGCCTACAACAATGGTGCAGTCGGATCTCCAATGTGTTGAGCGTGCCAGGCTTAGCGAGAGGATAAGGCTCACGCTCACTCTCTTTCTCTCTCAAACACAGTAGACGGCAGCGCTAAAGTTTTGATTATGATAAAAAGTCTCCTTACAAAATGACCTAGGTACCTTATATACTAAGGCTACCTTAGGTTTAGCCAAAAATGGCATTGAAAGGGTCAAATGGATTTGTATTTACAATCTGGAAGTTCCATTGCACCATGGCTTCTAAAACTAGAATAACTACTCATTACAAATGACGTTTATAGCCATAATCCGTAGCATTTCATAACTCGCAAAAGATAAGACTTTGGTACGAAACTTGAGTTATGTTGTGTTGTTGACCCGGCAGTCAACACACCCCCCTTCCGCATTCATGTCGTCCTCGACATGACCTGATTTGTCGATGGCGATGTGGTCTTTGCTGTCATTTTGTTTCATCTGTTGCACTGCTTGTAACTTTGTCGAACCACAACAAGAACTATGATCCATTAGAGCGGACATCTATCATCATAACCATTCATCTTTTGAGATCCTCTGATTACTTTTATGTCTGCTCTTCTTCATTGGGGACTTCTTTGTTCCTGTGCAATCATGTTGTTAGTGTTGTCTGCAGCTTTGTCATTGTAGGCCATTCTTCGACTCGCCATTGAGGAGAAGTATGCTATGATATGAAATTGGTGCTCCAATTCATTTGTCAATTGATTTGAGTAGCATTTACTTATTGTTGATGTAGAAGGAATATGTACAAGAGGATGGTGATAGGTGTCCTTAGATTAGGGTCTGAAACCTGGATGACCAAAGGGAAAAAACCCGGTGGGGAAAAAAATGCCTTTGGTATACGCTCTTATTGGAGTTGAGCAGTTGAACGTGAAGTACATGTTCATGAAAGGTGAGTGCTTGGGTGAAACACGGAAAGAGTGCCTGATGCAAGTGCCAATTATGGGACACTCTATATGCATATGAGAAATTTGTGAACAAAAGCATGCAATGTGAAAGAAGGAGATGATGGGTGTTTCGAGGAATAAATGTAGCACATGTGACATCAAAATATGTCTCAATAGCTTCCACCTTATCAAGAAGGGTTGTTGATGTAGAAGTTTCTCCACTCGTATCTCACTGTGCTCAGTACGTGAGTGTCTTTTGGACCTTCTCCTTCACTTCACCAGACTTAAGTACTTAGACTTCGACTCTTTTGCTCACCTATACCAGCATGAGCAACAAAAAGTAAATAAGCTCAACTCTTCCAGCTTGAGCAGTACCTAGAATAACTAAGACTCTTAGACCACAGAGAATATTACTTGAAGCTTTGGGACTAACACCTCACTCATTTTGTGGCTTAGCTACTCGACTCTGACTTGTATGACTTGTCAGTTGCATGTTGACACTGCTTTGTGACAAGTTCTTCAGCTGTCGTAGTGGCTGCTGAGACATTCTTCGTGAAGTTTCATTATTTTCCTGTACCTTCTTCTCTTTGTAGTGCTCAGGCCTCTTGTCAGTCTTTTCTTCATGTGGATTATGGATTTTTTTTATTTTTTTATTAATAATAAACAAAGAAAATCTTTAAAAAAACTTAACAAAAGAAAAATCATTCAAATAGAAATCTAAATGCTATGTACACTATACACATGTCCTTAGGGGCTCATATATGGATGTTGTCCCCATACTCCTCTGTAACACTACTATGAGGGCATATACTCTAAATTTCGTCAAAAAATTATCACAATAAAACGCAAAAATTCAATGCATCTCACAAAACATTGCCCTCTAATAGTCATAATCTTAGGTCCGCATTCAGAATGCCTCCCCCCTTCCTATTTGGAGTCATCCTTTATGACAGGGTATCGCAAAGGGTATGTGTTCTGCTTGGGCAATTAAAAGTTGTGCCTATGCAGGCCTTGTAATGTAGCCCTATTATGCATACACAGTCAATCCAGACTTGCCCCACAGCTTCCCCTTGATGTCAGCAACCCAATGCTATGCTCAGATTTGAGTTTGGATGTCAAAAGACCCCAAAACTAGCTATTCTTGCCTTTTTCAGTCAAAAATGCTAAAGTCTGTTCAATCTTCACGTTCACTAACCCAAATGAGATGAAATTTATCACATGCACTCAATACAACATTTAGAACATGCCTTTGAAGTCACCCTCTGGTTTGGTCTCAAAAATTATGCCTTGGGCACAATTTGGGTAGGATGTCTGGCCATTCTCTTCTCTTTGGTCTTGATCTGTCAAAATTTGGTCAAATTTCCACTTTCCAGGTGAAAATAGGGTAAAACCTACCTTCTGAACACAGTGGTCAACTCAGAATTTCAAAATTTTCACCAGATCACCCTGTAGACATCCTACGCGTAGGATGTCTACTACTAATTTTTTGAGACTGAAGTGTCCCTGATGCTTCCTTATGCTCTCAGCAAGTGCAAGTATGCTTCACAATTGCAAAAACAACAGAAATCACTCAATTTAAGCCTTTTCTGAAATTTTACATTTTCTGACTCCGCCTCTTGGCTTTTGGTCAACAAAAATAGGGAAAAACACCCAAGTCAATATGTTACTAGGGTAAAACCTACCCTCTTAACCCACTGGTACAGTCAGAATTTTCAAATTTGGTCTCCAGAACCCCCTTGAGACATCCTACGCGTAGGATGTCTATGCTTATAGAATTGCAAGTTTTCTTCACAGAACCCTTGCAAATGCTCTTCTATATGCACAACATCCGTCAGTCATACAAAAATGTCCACAAAAGCTTGTTTAATGCATTTTTACCCTCAAAAGCACACTTTTCCATGATTTCAAATGCAATCAAGCACTTTAGCAAATAATTCAATGTTGAATAGCTCTAGATCAGAATCGGATCACTTACCTAAAGCTACTCCTACAACTCATATGGGGTTTTGCATCTATGAGTAGAAAAACGCTTCATTGCCACACACGGACTAGTAAACGCTTTTATAACCTCACAAATCACTCGACCACCAACAACTACTCTAATCCACAGATCCTAACTAAACCTATCTAGTCGAAGACCCTCGGCAAGACACGCGCTTCCTGTCTATCCACTTGATCGCGGAATATCCTCTTCCGGATCCACTTAAGAAAAACGCTTTCTTTAGCCGAAACTAAATCAAGCAACCACCACACGAGTGTTAGTAGGAAACCTACTTAGGTCCTTGTGTCCCCAGCAACGGCGCCAATGTTGGAGGGGGCGACTCACACACCCATGAAGTGCATGCAAACACTACCTAGATCAACATAATGTCAATCGAGGACATAGATGAAACGATAGGCACACGGAGGAAATCTCTTTATCTTGTCAGGCTGAGACCATCCTACACATACAACACTCTGGAAGGCCAACTAAACCACAATCAAGAACCTCACTGCCCTCAACTACACCACCTAGCCACATACACACATACGGAAGGTAACTCACCTAATCATGCCAGATTCGTACGAAACTTAAGGAACACCATCCCCTCACTAGGATACACCTGTCCCTACACTTCTACACTCAAAACCCTCACTCTAAACTCGTCTGCGGAAAACGCGTAGGATGACAGAGCATAATTTTGAAAGTTCTCGAAACTGAAATTTATGAGTACCTATGCGTAGCTTATGCTTCCACGATTCTATAGACTACTAGCACGCAGAAAACAGACATCGTTTGATACACTTACGGCCACAAATAGCTCGTAGATGCGTCGACGTGTGCGCTTTGTCTCGCGTGGTGGAATGCTTGGAGTTGTCACGTAGCTCTCCTCGAGCCTACATCAATGGTGCAGTCGGATCTCCAATGTGTTGAGCGAGCCGGATGTAGCGAGAGGATAAGGCTCACGCTCACTCTCTTTCTCTCTCAAACACAGTAGACGGCAGCGCTAAAGTTTTGATTATGATAAAAAGTCTCCTTACAAAATGACCTAGGTACCTTATATACTAAGGTTACCTTAGGTTTAACAAAAAAATGGGGTTGAAAGGGTCAAAAGGCTTTGTATTTACAATCTGGAAGCGCCATTGCACCCGGCTTCTAAAACTAGAATAACTACTCATTACAAATGATATTTATAGCCATAATCCGCAGCATTTCATAACTCGCAAAAGATAAGACTTTGGTACGAAACTTGAGTTATGTTGTGTTGTTGACCCGGCGGTCAACACTCTCTCTCTCTCTCTCTCTCTCTCTCTCTCTCTCTCTCCTCTCTCTCTCTCTCTCTCTCTCCCCCCGCCCCCCCCAAGTTTCATTTTTGTTAGTTTCTGAATGACCAATACAATTTTTCACAACCTAATAGCTCAAGGTGTTGTATTGGTATACTTGGATGAAATTTTAATACACACAGAGACATGGCAGCAACACTTACAGATTCTAGAGCAAGTACTCAAAAGGATCCAGGATAGTGCCTTTCCTTTAACTCTATGTGGTCAAAGGGGTGATATTTTTGTACGTACATGCGACACTGACGAGCGTTGAACCACCATGAACACAAATTGTAATGAAGCCAGGTATTGTACATGTGAGAATATTAAAAGGATACTAAAGGTCGATTTTAGAACCTTTTATACCTTCATCTTCGAGTGCAAGTGATTTGCAAATGTGTCTAGACAACATGAGAATGGGCTCTACATGGTGGACTCTAATGTGTATCACACGGGGAGGTATAATAGCTTAATATTTCCATATGAACCTCATATGCTTCATTCAACTAGGGTTGATAAGTTAAAGGTCGATGAATGACAACGTGCTTTGTGTGGGCATACCCTCATTATGGAAGAGACAGTTTAGGGTTGTACATTAATGGCCATATTATATATGCCTTATATGGGGGTCCTTATTATTGGACCTATCAATTGCTATGACATCACCCTATTGTTTGGACGAGGCAAGTATCAATGGAGCTGTGAAAGGTAGCAGAGACTCCCTCGAAGAGGAGAATATGCAGCCCACTTTACGAACACCACATAAGGATCACATACCCGATAGGCTACAGGGCATGATCCTCCCCCTATTGAGGATGCAAATGTTGTTTCCATTTTTCTCCAATTTTTCCTTATAAGTGGATAAATCTAAGTAAATGGGGTTTTCTATCGGGGGGTACCCTAATAAGGTATTAGTGATCAGACCCGCCTATATGGATACTCATTTAAAGGAAACGGGATATGATTCTAGGTGAGATGCGCACATCATCGCATCAGCTAGAGATTGAGACTGACAGGTTTGAAAGACTACCAGCACAGCAGAATCGAGGATATGCGACCTATGCCATACAGATCCAGAGACAAAGTTTCATTTTATATGTCAACGGATAGTGTATGACGAGATATGGGGTCAGTTCCATTGACTATTCAAAGAAGGCTTTGTACCCTTCCAGAGTCATGAGCTATCAAGACTAGAGATGTCTTGGACTGTATATACTTGAGTTACAATCCCAGAGACAGGTTATCGATCTCTTCACACCAGGCATTGGACAGATAGAAGAGCATCCACCATTGCAACACTCAGCTCAAAATCACACCTGCGATACTCTCATTGACCGAGCATTGGATCTAGGGAGATCGAGACACCCATGATCCAAGAAAGGAGCTTCACAATATCTGATATGTTTCTCTCGCACATGGTATCGGATTCACGACTATGTAACATATTGGTCTCATAGGTCATTTTGGCATTTTGAAGATGTTAGTATATCATTCTCTCTCTCTCTCTCTCTCTCTCTCTCTCTCTCTCTCTCTCTAGAGCACTAGACTTATTATATTTTATTTTTATACCCAGACATTGGATTTGTATCAGCTTGGTCTCATTTTGGCCTTTTGAAGACGTTTAATAGAACATTTTATCTCATTTCTCTCTCTCTCTCTCTCTCTCTCTCTCTTCTCTCTCTCTCTCTCTCCTCTCTCTCTCTCTCTCTCTCTCTCTCTCTCCAATATTTCATTTCTTGGAGTGGTTGGGACGCAAGCAACATCCTTATTGGCCAGCAAGAAGAATATATAAGCACAACATGTTAACTAGGTGCTAATTAATCATTCTTTCTCGCGAAGAAGAAGACAAAGAACAGTACTACATCAATCGATGGTGGTGGACCTCTACAGCCAGTTTCTCATGTCGATGGTAGCCAGCTCCCCACCCTCCTTGCGTGTGCCAGCCTTCTTTGACTGTGAAGACTCCATTATCTGTTTGATTCTTCAATTGGGCCTATTGGTAGGAGTCTTTGATGTTGTTGTAGGCCTCTATTCACTGTCGGCATCTGGCTTTTAACTCGGAACATTGGAAGACTTAAGAATCCAAATCTCTTGATAACCTTTGTATCTCCTTTGTTGACTTTGTTTAGCTCTAGGTCTTGTTGAGTTCTTGAGATCTTCATGAAGGTCTGGTGTAGTTGCAATTGGCTTATGGTTGATTAGTAGCCAAATCTTTGTATAACTTGTATAGAATCCTTGTCTAAGAGGAAGATTCTTTGAGATCCATCTTTTTTATGTATCCTCTTGAGAGTTGTGGTTGACTTTAGCATCTTCCGATGTTGTTCTATTATATACTTGCTTCTTAGGTATCCTAGGATATTGTCAAGGTTGATACCTTGTGGGCTTCTCTCTTGGGAGGGACTTGACGAGAGGAAGATCTTCTCTTGAAGAATCCATCTTTTTAGGTATCCTCTTGAGAGTTGTGGTTGACTTTAGCATCTTCCGATGTTGTTCTATTATATACTTGCTTCTTAGGTATCCTAGATATTGTCAAGGTTGATACCTTGTGGGCTTCTCTCTTGGAGGGACTTGACGTTACTTTATATGCTCTAACCACCTGCGGTTTTGATACCCATATCTTTCTGTTACCTCTGTAGTAGTCATGTTCCTTTAAGCTCCATTGTGATGCAATCCATCCCATGTGGTTGTCTTTTTGTGTAAATTTCCTGTCCTTAATCCAAACCGATCATTGACTTTGACTAAACTGCTCGAAACAAACACTTGCTTGACTTTCCTTTGCTTTCTTGAGTATTTTGGTTGAAATATCTTTGCTTTTTTGGTGTCTCCTTAGAGGTTTCCATTGGAGTCAGCAATGACATTAAGTTTTGAAATCGTGACTTGCTTAAAGAAGCTGATTCATGAGGGTTCTTTGATGTAGAGGCATATTTTTTCACAAACTTCTTTGCTAATCGATGGAGGATCCACTTTGGCCTTACCTTTGTCAACAAGATTTGTCTTCTTTACCTCTGGTCTCGGTGGAATTCTCTCCTCAATAGCTTTTGTGGTTGTTCTTTCGTCTGTTTGGTATGCACTTGCTATTGCTTGATTTTCTTTAAGCTCTTCTGAAGTTCTGATTGATGGAGATGAATCATCTTCAATAAGATCTGCTTTGATATCAGTCTCCATTTGAATTGTGCTTGGCAACTTTGTGATGTCGTCCGCAGGTGACCATTCTTGGTTGCTATGATGACTATGTCATGCTTGCATTCTATATCTCTAACATCTTATGGGCCATTGGCATTCCCATTATGATGTTGTCTGGCATATCCTTTGCTGTGATCACATGGATTGAGCTATGATGATGTGTGATGTGTGAATTTACTTCAATGGTGGTGGAGATGATTCCCCAGCATTCTACTCGTTTGTTTCCTGTTATGCTCCCAAATTCAGGAGCATCTTCCAACTGTGGTTGTCTACATCTTTTCCAAGTGCGAAAAGACATGAGGTTCTTGTCTAGCTGAAATCTAGCTTTACTTCACTTGACAGCTTTTGTTTGTTTTCACCAACAATGTTGCACTTGATTGTCTTAGGATTCGTGTTTGAATTGACTGCTTTTGTTGCGGCAGTGTCCTTGAATTGAACTTTTTCTTCAAATTCTTTCTTTGATCACCAGCTTCAATTGATGTTGACTCCATTGGCTGTAATATTGTATCTTTTTGCATCTGTTGAGCATTATCTGCCTACATTTGAGTAACCTTTTATCCTAAAAGATCCATTGTACTTTCTGGTAGAATATTTCTCTTTGGAGGATATTTTGGTGTGTGACCTTTGTGTAGCTTTCATTGATTTTTACTTTTTTGCCACCTATTCTGGCAGCTTGAGGCTTTGCATCATCTTCAAATCAAAAGTCTTTGACTTTAGTCGGGCCATCCATAGGGTTTGTACAAGGTCATGATCTTGATGATGTTCGCTACCATGTGCATCTAGATATGCATATGTGAGTTTGGTCACATGTAACTGTTTGAACACTATTGGATTTGTCGATTTTTGACTTTGACTTGTGGAGATCAGCTAAAAATTATGTTCTTGATGATCTCATAGAGGCATTTGTTTGCTGATTCTGATGGAATCTCGGTCAATTGAAAACTTCCAACAACCATATGATCTTTCAATGGTTTCTGCTTTGAAGGGGTCTGTTGGTTACTAATTAGGAAATTTCGAAGGTCATTTGGAGGGCCTTCTAAGAAAATGTATTTTTTGCACTCTCTCTCTAGAAAATATGGCGAATAATAGAGGTGGGTCTTTCATGGTAAAAGTTCAAAAAGTGTACTTTAAGTAGATTCCTTACTCTTCTGAACATTCGTTCGTAATGATTGAGGGATAATCTTCTTTTCAGTTGCATTGAATGAACCTCGTCAATATGGAGGGAATGAGGCTAACATGGAGGGACAAAGGCGCAGCCGCCTATTCACTTTCCATTAAACCTGCACATTTGGCTAATGGCGCACTCCTCAAATGGTACAAATGTTACGCAAAAACGAGCCAAATATCACCTTCACATTGATTTGGACAATGAGTACCAACCATTGATTAAGCGTAGTAAAACAAACACACATATACCTCCCGCATCCATAGACACGCTCAGAGCTCAGAGAGCTAAACACATAGATATCTGGACGAGAGGCTCTCTCTATAATAAGAATCCAATGACTAATGCGTCTCCACCGTTTGTCAATCCTACAAGCTTATTGACCTTTGTTGGTGATGGAGAAAATGACTTCTGGGTTATTGTAAATCTCTTACAAGGGAAGCTGAAACTTATAAGGGCATTCTCCAAGCTCAACAAGGTGAGATTGTTCTTCTTTCACATTTACATTCTACAGATCAGGTTACCATTTTGCAACACAAAACAGAGGTACAGGAACTGAAAGGAAAGGTACGAAGTTGTCAAATGAAGGATACCATCTTGGGTGGTCGTATCCGAAAGAAGAAATTGCGCAATCTTGAAACATTGCAGGTTGCATCCGGAGGTCTCAAGAAAAGAATCCGAGCATTAAGGTGATGATTCTTGGTTGGCTACATTGTCTTAGTTAAGTAATCCTTTTTGTTTTTTCTTGTTATGCATTGTTTTCATGTGCCTAAATAGTGTTAGTGAAGTAATTTTCTGTTATTTACTTATGCATTGTCTTCATGTAGAGATTCAATCTATCCTGACAAGGAAAACATTGACCCCAAAGCCAATATAGGAAAGAGATTGAAGCCACTTATAAGTAGAAGCCTCGCAGCAAATATAGTACATGACAAGAAGTTTAAGGTCCTACAACGAAATGTAGTGGGGACCGCTTTATTTCAGAGAACTCAGTGCCTGCAAAAGAGATACAAGGCACACTTGATTCACTTGGTGTAAGCAAAAGAGGATATTCGGCTATACAAAAATCTGTCTTATCCATCTTTGTTAAGAAGGGTATAAAATCCAAACTTTTACCATCAGCCTCAAGTGTTTGGAAAGAGGGGCTTAAGCTTAACGAGGCACAGGGAGACTCTCTTGGACAGCCCTTTCATATTAAAGCAACTTACAGTGTCCATGGAGCAAACATGGCATATGATGAGTTCAATAATATGTTAATGGACCTGTAGATGTTACAGAAGAGAATGGTGGAGTTTTACAACATCACATTTGAAGAGTCACGTGGGGTATTACATTTTGTGTTAAAACTGGATGAGTGTGAGCTTGTTAAAGAGAAAAAGCTAGAGCGTGTTACTATTACTTTAATGAATAGAGCCCTCTCAAAGTGTCCCAGTGATGATGATCCTTTGTATTTTAGTGTTCAATCGGAATCTAACATATGGTGACTTGGTGCGTTTGAGGTAAGCGAGATTCTCAGCTAAGCTGAAATGTTCACATCTACTTAAGTCTCATTTATTTTGTGTTGCAGGTAAAGAAAGATGATCATGAGATTCTATATTGGGTGTTCCATCGAACTAATATTCCGAAGGTGATTGATCGACAGACTAACCAAGGAGAGGTACTACATCTAGATGGAAGGGGAGACTTTCAAGTTCAATGGCATCTTGCAGGTGACCTCAAAACATTAAAGTGCATGTATAATTGTGGAATGGGTGCAATGGCAAAGTCGCCGTGTTTGTTTTGCATGGAGCCTGCAACGGTCATGGACCCAAAGTGGTGGAGAAAAGCTCCAACACGTCACATTGAGGACCCTGCTTTTCGACCGGTTTTGAAAATGCCACTTGTGAATGTCCACATCTGTACAATGCATGCCCTTTGTAGAATTGTGGAGAAATTGGTCTACTTATATATTGGGTTTGCTTAAAAAATTAAGAACTCAGCAGAGCGACAAGTGGCCCTGCAGTGCTTAGAATTGGTACTGTCGGATATGGGCCTTCATGGTGGCAATATGAAAATCCAGCGGGATGAAAAGAGATCAATTGCTGAGAAGGATGTCCCATGCAAATCATCCATCGGTGGGGTGAAGGCACGGAGGTTTTTATCTAAACCCCAAGGAATACGAGATCCGAAGCTAACAAAACATGGAAAAATATATAACACATCTTATGTTAGCAAGGTAGAGTATCAGAGCTGGAAAAAGCTACATATTGTAGTCAAAGACCAAGAACCAACTACTCGTAACGCGAAGGCTGAGGTTTGGCGATCAATTGACATCCTATTTTTGATGTGCGACAAAGATGACTGGTCACAAGGTGATATGAACAATTTCAAGGAGAATCTCAACCTTCTCAAAAAATCATTCAAGACAGCATGGACAAACACCCAGATTACTCACTACATGGTATTATGGTGTATTTGATTCTCTTTTATGTGTAACTATGTGAGTCTAAAACATTCTAACTAATCTATTTTAATATCCAACACATCATTTTCAATCATTTACCATATTTTATACAAAATTATGGGAACCCGGCAATATGGAATACCCAAGGGATGGAAAAGTCTCATTACATGGCGAGA